>NC_137136.1:287500-295000 GCF_949319135.1 Squalius cephalus
CTGAACAACATCAGGCCGCTAGAACACTCTACATCTTTACCAACGTCCATGTCAAGCTTTATTTCTATAGCACTTTATATTTCACAGCAGCTTCACAGAAATAAACAGGAAATAACAGAATCAATTTTGAAAAAAAATCATCAAATTCGAGACAAATTCAGATTCTGCTGTAAAGCCACTCTAAAAAGAAATGTGTGACCCTGGACCACAAAACCAGTCACAAGGGTCTATTTTTTAAATTGAGATTTATACATACCATTTACACATCATTTATATCATTGATTTTGCTGCATGCACTCACAAAAATAATTGTTTTATATATATTTACGGTAGGAGATATGAAACATAATGTTTACTTAAAATCTTCATGATTTTTGGCATAAAATAAAAACAGATCATTTTGACTCATACAATGTATTGTTGGCTATTGCCACAAATATACCCGTGCGACTTGTGACTGGTTTGGTGGTCCAGGGTCACATATGTCAATGATTTCATACAGTAAAACACACTTTTTGCCTTTTTCTGGTGCCACAACTGTTCTAGATAAAGGAAGACGGTCACATCTCATCCTTTTCTGTGCGAACATCACGTGAAAAACACCAGATTTACGCGACTCATGTGTATCTCGTGTCTATCTCGTGTCTATCTCGTGTGCATCTCGCGTGCATCTTGTGTGCATCTCATGTCTATCTCGTGTGCATCTCGTGTGTATCTCGTGTCTATCTCGTGTGTGTCTCGTGTGTATCTCGTGTGCATCTCATGTGCATCTCATGTCTATCTCGTGTGCATCTTGTGTGCATCTCATGTCTATCTCGTGTGCATCTCGTGTGTATCTCGTGTGCATCTCATGTCTATCTCGCGTGCATCTCATGTGTATCTCATGTCTATCTCGTGTGCATCTCATGTGTATCTCGTGTCTATCTCGTGTGTCTCGTGTGCATCTCATGTGCATCTCGTGTGCATCTCGTGTGCATCTCGTGTGCATCTCATGTGCATCTCATGTGCATCTCATGTGGATCGCGTGTGCATCTCGTGTGCATCTCATGTGTATCTCATGTCTATCTCGTGTGCATCTCGTGTCCATCTCGTGTCCATCTCGTGTCCATCTCGTGTGCATCTCGTGTGCATCTCGTGTGCATCTCGTGTGCATCTCGTGTGCATCTCATGTGCATCTCATGTGTATCTCGTGTATCTCGTGTGTATCTCGTGTCTATCTCGTGTGCATCTCATGTGCATCTCGTGTCCATCTCGTGTGCATCTCGTGTGCATCTCGTGTGCATCTCATGTGTATCTCGTGTCTATCTCGTGTGCATCTCGTGTGCATTTCGTGTGCATCTCATGTGTATCTCATGTGTATCTCATGTGTATCTCATGTGTATCTCATGTCTATCTCATGTCTATCTCGTGTGCATCTCGTGTGCATCTCATGTGTATCTCATGTGTATCTCGTGTCTATCTCGTGTGTGTCTCATGTGCATCTCATGTGTATCTCGTCTATCTCGTGTGCATCTTGCATGCATCTCATGTGTATCTCATGTCTATCTCGTGTGTGTCTCGTGTGCATCTCATGTCTACCTTGTGTCTAATCTCGTGTGTATCTCGTGTCTATCACGTCTATCTCATGTGTATCTCGTGTGTATCTCAAGTGCATCTCATGTCTGTCTCGTGTGTGTCTCGTGTGTATCTCGTGTGTATCTCGTGTGTGTCTCGTGTGTATCTCATGTGTGTCTCGTGTGCATCTCATGTGCATCTCGTGTGTATCTCATATCTATCTCACGTGTATCTCATGTGTATCTCGTGTGTCATGTCTATCTCATGTCTATCTCGTGTCCATCTCTTGTCCATCTCGTGTGTATCTCGTATCTCATGTGTATCTCATGTCTGTCTCATGTGTATCTCGTGTGTATCTCGTATCTCATGTGTATCTCATGTGTCTCATGTGTATCTCGTGTGCATCTCATGTGTCTCATGTGTATCTCATGTGTCCAATGTGTATCTTGTGTGCATCTCATGTGTCTCATGTGTATCTCATGTGTCCAATGTGTATCTCGTGTGCATCTCATGTGTCTCATGTGTATCTCGTGTGCATCTCGTGTCCATCTCGTGTCCATCTCATGTCCATCTCGTGTCCATCTCATGTCTATCTCGTGTGTGTCTCGTGTCCATCTCGTGTGTATCTCGTATCTCATGTGTATCTCATGTCTGTCTCATGTGTATCTCGTGTGTATCTCATGTGTGTCTCGTGTGTGTCTCGTGTGTATCTCGTGTCTATCTCACAGGGCTCCAGACTGCGACCAAATGGTCGCATTTTGCGACCAAAATTCAAGAGTGTGCGACTGAATTTTACATCCAGTCGCACATGTGCGACCAGTGTTTTTTTTTGTTTTTTTTTTCACGTTAAACGTGGAAGGGGCGCGTCAATGAATCCGGAATGTGTGGCAGGCCAATGAGTGTGAGAAGAATAGGGAATGGCCACTGTGACTGGCTAATGTGTGGAAGGGGAGGGTCCTAGATATAATCGAGCGCGCGTAAACGTCCGTGGGAAGGAGACGGAGACAAATATCAATGTCACAGACAGACACAGTCGGATGATGATTCAGAGTCAGAGGTTTTATTAGGGGATAAAGGCCTGAACCCACCATTTTCGGGAAGACTGGCTTCGAGAATTCAGCTGGTTGAGGTACTGTAAAGTGACGAACTCCATGAGCTGCGAATGTTGCAGTCGCTACCCCAGAACTGCGGGGAAAACGAAGTTTGCAGACAGTGCAGGCACTTCGCAGTTTAAACACAATACGCTAGTTAGACACATCTCAGCCTCAAGTATAGAGTATGCCGTGACATGTTAATAAATCAAAACACAATGAAAGTGGGAAAAAAGTGCTTCACAGACCGTTTAATAGTTCGAACCAATAATAGACAGCGCAGAGCTCCTCTCGCCAGTCGCGGGCCGATCTCGATTACGCGAAACAGTTACATCGTGGAGATCCAGTGAAGAAATCCATTGCGTTCGCGACTGAATCAATAACATTGCTGCGAGATCCAGTGAGAAATATTCAGATTTGACGCAATTCTCTGTTATAAACCATATCAGATCAAACAGCGCTGACGTGGAAACCAGGAGAAACATCGTGCCATGAACGAACAAGTTATAAAAGGCTTTAGGTCCACAGATCAGCAACATTCACCTTGGATTTACTGTAGTAACACTCACTGTAACTATGGTATACTGTGGTTATAACAGTAGCCTACACATCTTTTTCCAGCACTTCAAAGCTATAATATCATATTTAAATGTTATTTTTAATGTGTTGACCAAAACATTTTTTGTTTATCCTTTAAAGATTGTCCCTATTTATAAAACTAAAAGTTTCAAGAAGTAGGAAAACTCACACTTATAAAAAATAAAAAAAAAAGATTAAATTACCATTGTAAACATAGCTGCAGAGGACGCTTATTGGCTATTTTCACTCCCTATTATGTATTTTGTCACTCATTTTGCTTTTTAATTAATATTAAGACATTATGAATGATAATAATTAAAGTTAACCTTATCTATACACCTCAAATTAAGCTCAGTGCTTTGTCATCCCACAGTGCTACCAAATACTTTCTGTAGAACTTAGTGCTGCTGCCTTCAAATGTTAGTCTGGAGCCCTGTGAACTTAAAATAAAACTGCACATTGTAATTTCTGTACGTTAAGTCTATTTATTATCAAAGCATTTGTCAGTAATACAGTTATTTTGGGGGAAAATGTGAATAATTGCATTGTAAGGTGATTTAAGGTGTGCCCCTAAATTTTCTGCTTGCGCTCCTAAAATTTTAAGTCAGGGGCTATAGCGCTCCTAATAAAAAAAGTTAGTCTGGAGCCCTGATCTCATGTCTATCATGTGTGTCTCATGTGTGTCTCATGTGTATCTCATGTGTATCTCATGTGTGTCTCCATCTCGTGTGTGTCTCGTGTCCATCTCGTGTGTATCTCGTATCTCATGTGTATCTCATGTCTGTCTCATGTGTATCTCGTTTGTATCTCGTATCTCATGTGTATCTCATGTGTCTCATGTGTATCTCGTGTGCATCTCATGTGTCTCATGTGTATCTCATGTGTCCAATGTGTATCTCGTGTGCATCTCAAGTGTCTCATGTGTGTCTCATGTGTATCTTGTGTGCATCTCGTGTCCATCTCATGTCCATCTCGTGTCCATCTCGTGTCTATCTCATGTGTATCTCATGTCTATCTCGTGTGTGTCTCGTGTGTATCTCATGTCTATCATGTGTGTCTCATGTGTATCTCATGTGTATCTCATGTGTGTCTCCATCTCGTGTGTGTCTCGTGTCCATCTCGTGTGTATCTCGTATCTCATGTGTATATCATGTCTGTCTCATGTGTATCTCGTGTGTATCTCGTATCTCATGTGTATCTCATGTGTCTCATGTGTATCTCGTGTGCATCTCATGTGTCTCATGTGTATCTCATGTGTCCAATGTGTATCTCGTGTGCATCTCATGTGTCTCATGTGTATCTCATGTGTCGAATGTGTATCTCGTGTGCATCTCATGTGTCTCATGTGTATCTTGTGTGCATCTCGTGTCCATCTCATGTCCATCTCGTGTCCATCTCATGTCCATCTCGTGTCCATCTCATGTCCATCTCATGTCTATCTCATGTGTATCTCATGTCTATCTCGTGTGTGTCTCGTGTGTATCTCATGTCTATCTCGTGTGTATCTCGTGTGTATCTCGTGTGCATCTTGTGTGTATCTCGTGTGTATCTCATGTGTCTCATGTGTATTTCATGTCTATCTCATGTCTATCTCATGTGTATCTCGTGTCCATCTCTTGTCCATCTCTTGTCCATCTCTTGTCCATCTCTTGTCCATCTCATATCTCATGTGTATCTCATGTCTGTCTCATGTGTATCTCGTGTGTATCTCATGTGTATCTCATGTGTATCTCATGTGTATCTCATGTGTATCTCATGTGTATCTCGTGTCATCTCGTGTCATCTCCTGTCCATCTCATGTCCATCTCGTGTCCATCTCATGTCCATCTCGTGTGTATCTCATGTGTCTCGTGTGTATCTCGTGTCTATCTCATGTCTATCATGTGTGTCTCATGTGTATCTCGTGTGTCTCCATCTCGTGTGTATCTCATGTGTGTCTCGTGTGTGTCTCGTGTGTATCTCATGTCTATCATGTGTGTCTTGTGTGTGTCTCATGTCTATCTCATGTGTCTCATGTGTGTCTCGTGTGTATCTCATGTCTATCTCGTGTGTGTCTCGTGTGTGTCTCGTGTGTGTATCGTGTGTGTCTCGTGTCTATCTCATGTCTGTCTCAAGTCTATCTCATGTGTGTCTCATGTGTGTCTCATGTGTGTCTCATGTGTGTCTCATGTGTGTCTCATGTGTGTCTCATGTGTGTCTCGTGTGTGTCTCGTGTGTGTCTCGTGTGTATCTCGTGTGTATCTCGTGTGTGTCTCGTGTCTATCTCGTGTCTATCTCATGTGTGTCTCGTGTGTGTCTCGTGTGTGTCTCGTGTGTGTCTCGTGTCTATCTCATGTCTATCTCATGTCTATCTCGTGTGTGTCTCGTGTGTGTCTCGTGTGTGTCTCGTGTCTATCTCATGTCTATCTCATGTGTGTCTCATGTGTGTCTCGTGTGTGTCTCGTGTGTGTCTCGTGTCTATCTCGTGTGTGTCTAGTGTGTATCTCATGTGTGTCTTGTGTGTTCAAGTGTGTATCTCATGTGTGTCTCATGTGTATCTCAGACACTGACCGCGGCTCCGTCCCGAAGCTTGAGGATGCACTCCATGGTGTTGATGGTGATGACCACGGGCTCTGAGCTCAGTTTGGTCCAGGGCACATGGATGCGCAGCTCGTGGATGTGGCCGCTCAGGAACATGAAAGGCAGCTTGAGCTCCTGCAAACACACACCATCTGTCAGTCAAAACTAGCCTGGCTAACGTCAGACCTCGTCTCATTGAGACGTGGTCTGGGAACCACATGTTCATTTTCTCGTATTTGAGGCGTGGTTTACAAATGCTTTTTTCACTTTACTTTTTCACTCACCGGTCAATTTGGCTACTATATTTTTAAGTTACCGGCAACTCAGAACTTCTACTAGCCAAAAAAAAAAGAAAAAGAAAAATGAAAGAAATGAACCAGATTAACTATGTCAAAGCTTTGCATATTAATATATATCAAATGTGGATTTCTTATTCAAAAGAAATCCTATTATCCAGCATCTCCTCCCTTCCTCTTTCATCCTCATCACCTGTGTGTGTTCAAGTAAGCCAGATATGAGCAGATTTAACGCAATACACTGTATTTAATATATGATGACTCACGAGTATTTGCGCTAAATCTGCACAGATTTGGTTTACACAAACTTCTCCAGCAAAGTGAGTAAACATAATCAGTAACACATCAAATTGGCTCGTGATTTGACAGCGTTACTCGCCAAAGTTGATTTTTACCCGCATTTGGCGAGTGTTCATGTCTAACCCTGGTTACAGTAACGAATTTACAGGCTTCAAACGCGTCCAGAGCTGGTCTGTCAGGATTCCAGTCGCTTTCACAGAAGATCTCTGAGGAAAGTTTAACTCCCGCTTGGGACAAGGAAAGCTGCTTCTAATAATATCCTGCATCAAAGTCTGAGAGCCAAACATTCTCACAACATGACACAGTGATCCCTTCCAGATATCACAACTGCAAAAGCTCAGTGTTGCCCAAATAAGAAAGCAAAGCAAATCTGGTGTTCCTGCATCCGAGTGTCAGCAGACGAGAGGGAAGCTCTGAAGAAACTCTACGCTGACACTTATGTCATATCATGTTATTTTCATAAGCTGCTCAGTGTTCAGGTCTCTGAAGCTCATGATGCGAATGGTGTGAGATAGATTTATATTACATGTCAGGGATAGAAAACTGAATTATGATTATGATTTCTTTCCAAACAGATAAAAATCACTACATACGCTTGTTTGAACTATCAATAGTAATCAAGGGAGGCAGAACTGCAGCTTCTGTAAACAGACAGCGACTGCCAGAGAACTTCTCTAAAGCGTTGCACATTATTTTCCTCACGCCTCGCCATCGAAGGAAACGGATCAGAACATCATTCCCTGTCAAATCAGCCAGAGAAAAATATTTCTTTCATATTTCTTCTGTAGAAAGACAAACATCAATAGAGATAAAAAGCCAAAATATGAAATGTCATGGATGCACATTTACTGAGTAATCCACTGTTTTGTAGAGGGGGTCAAAATGACTTCAGAAAGATGACAGCATCATTATTTTATTTTTTCACAGATATTAGTAGATCTATTAGTCAAATCTGATGACTTTAGCCATCTTCGTTTCATTATATGCCAACATTGAAAGTTAAAAAATTGGAAAAAGCACTTTTTTTTGCCCCAGGTTTGCATGCCTGTAACTCAAGAAGTATTAAATATATCTTAATATCCTTTTAGATTCTAGTTCTTAACAAACTTTCCTTTTATTAT
>NC_137136.1:307500-310000 GCF_949319135.1 Squalius cephalus
AATCAGTACTGTAAAAAGTGCTGTATAAATAAAGGTGATTAACTTGTTCAAAATCTCTCCAGATAATATTCGGCAGAAAGTCACGAAACAATCTTGTCAAACGAGCCGAAATTAAATCTAAGCGCACAAGAGTTTGAGCGCCTCGATCAGATCAGGCCTGATATTAAACTTGCTTTATCTCTCTAACTATCTCTTATATATCTCATATCTCTGAGTGTTTCTGGAGGACAGTAATTCAGCATGTGTGAGATCTTCACATGTCAGACTGACTGTAAGCTACATTTTATGCAGAAATTAAAATATTCTTATGAGCATAACCTTAGATAAATGACCTGATTAGGCCTGTGGCTGTTAAAGAATATTTCGCTGACCTTTATAAGACAGACTGAGTTTCTATTAATACGCGTTTCTTGCTCCAGATGTGATCAGAACACAACGGCACCAATCACGATAACAGAACTTTTACGATTTTTATTTTATTTTTTTATTTTTATTTGTTCCCGCATCATAAAATCGTTGGATATTTAAAATGAAAGGATTTGCAACACGTCCGATGTCGAGTGCGCGCACTGGTCCTTCAATCACTGGGTCTCGTGAACAGAACTGAACGGAACCCAGTGAGAGTTCGAGCATTTCTGTCAAATAAAATAAAGTTGTTCTCTCACCCACAATGCAAAGGTCGCAGTTTGACTGTAAATCCACGCAGACCGAGGAACTTCAGCTCTAATTCATAACTACAGTTTGGACATGATCGACCTCAGAAGTGTTGGGAGAGAGTCCGGGATCAGGATCGGGATCTGCGGATCGAGGAGTTCTGGCGCTTGCTCTAGTTCGAGTGGCGGAGCTTCAGTGATCGACCCGCCCCTCTCTCTCTCTCTCACACACACACACACACAAACTCTCATACACATATATACACACACACACACACACACACACACACACACACACACACACTCATACACACACACACACACACAAACTCTCATACACATACACACACACACACACACACACACACACACACACACACTCATAAATACACACACACTCATACACACACTCACACACACAAACTCTCATACACACACACACACACACACTCATACACACACACACAAACTCTCATACACATATATACACACACACACACACTCATAAATACACACACTCATACACATACTCACACACACAAACTCTCATACACACACACACACACACACCTGCAGATTACACGAAGAAACACTTTCATTTCTCACTCACATCTGAAAGTGACAGTTCAGTAAGAAAATGATAATCCTGCATCATGTTTTCGATCCTGTAGGATTTTTTTTTCTCTTCTGAGGAAAGCTCCGTTTTGCATTTTAAAACCATAATCAATATATTAAATTTCCGGAGAAAAATCAAACACATTAATGGTCAGCTTTAAATATAGCCTATTTATTATTTTTCCATCAGTAATAGCGCGGCAAAATTCATAATTTTATATCCATTTAAAAAACATTCTGATCAGAATATTATTTATATAAATTAATATAAAATGCAAAAAAAAAATGTTTTTTTGCAATACATTTCTTTTCTTTTTTTCTCTTCGTTTATTAATTATGCTGCGTGATTACAGCTTTCACTTGCTTTAACTAAAGCTCGAACACACACACACACACACACACACGACAGCTGGTTTAGTTTGGATTTAATAGTTTTAGGAGAAGCAGAAGTGACGAGTTGATCTGAAGCTGATTTTCAGATATTAATAAAGTCAGATTCATCTGTTGGATCACAGTCAATAAATCTGCAACAATTAGACTAACTGTGCCGAAAAGACACGGTTTAATAAAGACCATCTAATAAAGGATTGTTCGAAAATTATATTTCTCTCATCTTTTACTCTCCCTTCAGAATGTCTTTCTTCAGTGGAACCACACACATGCGTGCGTGTATTAATAACGAACCGAACAATATCGGAACATATTAACGGAAGAAAACAGACGCTTTTGTCTTGGAAAATAAAATTAATAATAACAATAATTTAAATAATAAATTAGTTACTTAAAATCATTATTTTTGTTTAAATCGCGTTCATGGATCTGAGTCTTTATATACTGAAGTGAATTTGGGTTTATGGATGAGAAGATATGACGAACACAGTAAATATCAGTAAGGCTTCATGTTTATGAAGATTATTTCGACTGGACACTCTCCGTTACTCCGCTTGAGTTATTAATCCGTGTCCATGAGATCTGGAGTGAGATTAATGTTGTTTCTGAAGGAAGAGCGCCGCCTATCGGTCACGGAGCAGAACTGTCAGAAACAATCACGATCTTTCTCTGAGAACAAACACTGTTCATGTCTCATATTACAGAAGTATATCTGCAGGAAGACTGTCAGTCAGGAAGTTATTAGAGATTCTGCCCCATATCACGATGATATATATATATATATATATATATATATATATATATATATATATATATATATATATCATGGTCCATATCTCACA
>NC_137136.1:315000-337500 GCF_949319135.1 Squalius cephalus
CGGCAGCAATCTGTTAAACGTTGACCTCGGCGGGTCAGGCAGAACTACTGCCTCTACTGTGCCAAGATCTGTAAAAGTCCAGCGGTCTTATTTACGACTTCATTTATAATCATCAAGTGTGCCGTTACCGAGGGGGCAAGCCATCAATTCCACCATTTAGAGCCGGAATGCCTCCATGGCGACATTAGGAGGGATTTATAAATCTAGCAGTCGGAGTGATGCTGGTGTGCGGGTTTACAGGCAGATCAGCACAGAAAAGCTCAGTCTCGGAGAATCCCTCCCTCCGACGCACATGTGAAATCCATCCCTGCTCTCGCTTGCACCATCAAATGCAGAACATATTGGCAGAATCACGGGTTCTCTGAACAGCTGAGACGTCTGTATCGCATCCCGGCTTCAGCCCCTTTAATTGCTTGGCCAGAAGTCAAGGGAAGTTCTGACTGACCTGAGGAGAAACTCTTAAACGGGACGATCCAGCCGCTGTCGGGCCTCCAGAAGGTGTTTAATAAAACCCTGGTACATCCTAAAGCCGAAGCCCCATAAATCAGCTCTGCGTGTGTCAGTGTGTGCCAGACGGTTCTGTTCAGACGCAGAGAATGAGTGTGTCGTAACAGAGCAAACGGGGAACGATTGATGAAGCCACTGTTTTCTGCAGAGCTGCTTATAGCTGATTGCACTTAGTTTCATAACTGACACATTCTGTAACAGTTATTGAACTGAACTGAACCAACAGGGAATTGATCTGAATGATGACTCTCTCTTCTTCTGTAGAGCTGCTTTACTACTGAATCTAAGTTTGTGTCATATTTGATGAAGTTTCAGCATTGATTCTGTTATTTTTTTCTGTTTATCAGTGACTTGACTGGATGACTTGACTGGACGGTGACTTGACTGGATTAGCTGATGCTCTCTCTCTCTCTCTCTCTCTCCCCCTCTATCTCTATTTCTCTCTCTCTCTCTCTCCCCCTCTATCTCTATTTCTCTCTCTCTCTCTCTCCCCCTCTCTCTCTCTCTCTCTCTCTCTCTCTCTCCCCCTCTCTTTCTCTCTCTCAGCTCATTTGGACCTCCCAGAACCTGCCCACTCACAGCCACCAGCGTCCCACTCTAGCAATTATTTCTCGCTCACGTCAGTGTCATAAACTGCTCACACCCCTATTAAAAGCACAAATACCTTCTCAGAGGTAAGTAGACATTAATAAAAACAACATTTCCTGAGACTGTGAGTAGGATATTCAGAAACGCATTACTGTGAGTGACTCAAACGTGTCTGATTTGCTCGTGTCAATGAGCCTCTCGTGAATATCATATGCTTCCAGCAGCAGGAGCCTGTGTTACAAGTGTGTGTGTGTGTGTGTGTGTGTATGTGTGTGTGTATGTGTGAGTCTGTGTGTGTGTGTGTGTGTGTGTGTGTGTGTGTCCTTGAATATCAGCTCAGACTGATCTCTGATGGAGTAAAGCGAAGGATGCCGTTCACAGGTTCACAGGTTTACGCTGCTCTTCCTCAGTCCTCCCTCCATCAGATCACATAAGGTAAACACTTCTTGAGTGTGTTTTTGATAAACGCAATTTGCTGCTACGCTCGTTTCCAGTCTGAATGGTGTGTTCTGCCTCTTGTAAGTTAATTTGCCAAATCAACTGAAGAAATCGTGAGGTCTAATGAAAAGCAGAGGAACCGCATGCCGGCGGTCAGATCCAGAACACACACTTTAATGTGGTGATCGCATGCTTGAAGTTTAAATTCTCTTTTCCATAAAAAACCCCACAAGCCTTTCCGCTGTGTTCTTAGGTCTTACTACTATTTCCTCCCTGAGGTTTGTTCTGCAGACAGGCATGGACAAGCTCTCATTCACACACACACACACACACACACACACACACACACACACACACACACACACACAGACACTGACCGGCTGACCTGAGGAAACCATCACCACACACACACACACACACACACACACACACACACTCATGCTCAGCTGACATGTTTGCACTCTAGTTTGCTCTCAATTTGGAAAAGTGGATGTGTCCAACCTTGGTATCGTATATAGAAACACACACAGCAGCATTTCCTACAATCAGACACACACTCCGTTGAACACTGAGAGTAAAGGCTGAGCTCCAGTATTCAGCAGTGATGAACACATACACGCACACACACACACACTCTCTGTCCGACTCGTTCTTGCCAAACAAGGTTCCAATTTTCCAATTAACTGCTAATAATGTCCAATCCGAGCAGGAAATGCAAAACAGCCACAGCTGATGGTTGGCTTTTCCCGCTTTGATTAATCACTCGTAGTCTGAGGAACTCTTACTCAAACTGTCAGGGTTTTGGGTAGGTGAAAGGAGCGAGGACTAGGACCTGTCTCACATCCATACACACCTGTCTCACATCCATACAGACCTGTCTCACATCATGCACACCTGTCTCACATCCATACACACCTGTCTCACATCCATGCAGACCTGTCTCACATCCATGTAGACCTGTCTCAAATACATACACACCTGTCTCACATCCATACAGACCTGTCTCACATCTATACACACCTGTCTCATATCCATACAGACCTGTCTCACATCCATACACACCTGTCTCACATCCATGCAGACCTGTCTCACATCCATACACACCTGTCTCACATCCTGTAGACCTGTCTCACATCCATAAACGCCTGTCTCACATCCATACACACCTGTCTCACATCCATACACACCTGTCTCACATCCTGCAGACCTGTCTCACATCCATAAACACCTGTCTCACATCCATACACACCTGTCTCACATCCATACACACCTGTCTCACATCCATACACACCTGTCTCACATCCATACACACCTGTCTCATATCCATACAGACCTGTCTCACATCCATACACACCTGTCTCATATCCATACAGACCTGTCTCACATCCATACACACCAGTCTCATATCCATACAGACCTGTCTCACATCCATACACACCTGTCTCACATCCATACAGACCTGTCTCACATCCATACACACCTGTCTCACATCCATACAGACCTGTCTCACATCCATACACACCTGTCTCACATCCTGCAGACCTGTCTCACATCCATAAACGCCTGTCTCACATCCATACACACCTGTCTCACATCCATACAGACCTGTCTCACATCCTGCAGACCTGTCTCACATCCATACACACCTGTCTCATATCCATACAGACCTGTCTCACATCCATACACACCTGTCTCACATCCATACAGACCTGTCTCACATCCATACACACCTGTCTCACATCCATGCAGACCTGTCTCACATCCATACACACCTGTCTCACATCCTGCAGACCTGTCTCACATCCATACACACCTGTCTCACATCCATACAGACCTGTCTCACATCCATACACACCTGTCTCACATCCATGCAGACCTGTCTCACATCCATACACACCTGTCTCACATCCTGCAGACCTGTCTCACATCCATAAACGCCTGTCTCACATCCATACACACCTGTCTCACATCCATACACACCTGTCTCACATCCTGCAGACCTGTCTCACATCCATAAACGCCTGTCTCACATCCATACACACCTGTCTCACATCCATACACACCTGTCTCACATCCATACCTGTCTCAAATACATGCACACCTGTCTGTCTGTCAGAAACACATTCTGCTTCCAAACCCAGAAATGCATGTAATCCTGTGCATTTATGCTGTTCTCTGTGAAATCATCATGTGCTTTAGAAGTGTTTTACTGCAGTGCCTGTCAAGAAATGCTTGTGTTTTACTGATACAGAACCGTAAGTGTTTGTAATCCTCATCTTGCCGTGTGTTTCAGATCATATGAGCTCATGCAGCAATAAGAGACGTGACATATGAGGTCCGTGTGACATGAAGCAGAATCACACACACACTGCTGCACACGTGTGCGAGTGTGTGTCATCGGGTCATCCGGACCTGCTGAGACTCAGTGACCGGACTAAAGCTGAAACTGGATCATGAGAGGATCATGCGCTCGTCCCTAAAGCCCAATCCGTTCTCTCGCTGTAGTGCTAGAAACTGCTGTTGCTGTTGTTACGAGACACGCTGCTCATGTTCACACACACACACACACACACACACACACACACTGAGCTCATGTTCACACACACACTGAACGCTGCTGTAACTGCAGAGAGACACTTTTCTTGTTGCTTTTGGACAAGGATCTCTTTCAGTTTCTGCCAATCAAAACCACTCCATGTGTCCGAGGGCTTTGAGATGCTTTTAAAGGGCTTCGTCCATCTCAGGGGTTCAGTAGTGGATGCTTGACCAGTTTTCATTAAATATTATTGTTTTTAAAATATTTTTGCAATGATCACTCACAAAGAGAAATTAGGAAAATTAAAAATGGTCAAGCAACCAACGGTCACACTTTTTTGGGCGATTTGAGATGGACTAAAGGAGAACTTTGAGAGGTGTCTGATCAGGACTTGCTACAGTGTTTTCTGACTTTGTACCAGAGTTTGAGATGGACAGAACGTGACATGAGCACAAACTCCTTTCACCAGCAGATAAACACACATCGCCTCACTGCTGACAACATCAAACATCAAACCTGCAAAAAATCAGATCTGAGCAACAATCAGCGTTCGCACACATTCATTCACGCGTCCGTAAAGACCAGCAGCGGCTGTTTGCTCTTTAATTCAATAACATTTGCATTTGATTTTTAACAAGCTGCTTATAAAAGAGTGTGAGCACAGATGCAGATACACACGGCCATAAACACACCTCGCTTTATGACAGTAAAACAGTAGTTTATGATGCCGTTTGCGTAACAGCCTCAGTGTGTTACAGAACGCACATTTACTCAAAAACACACTCACACAACTAACCTTAACACAACATCATTCATAATCCCATCAATATAATCACAGCCCTGAACTGAAGGGCGGCACACAATATTCCCAGCATAATAAACTCAATGGTTGAGTCATCATGTTTTTATCAGACCTTCAAAATAAATCATATCAGTTCAGTGCAACTACCCTTCCACTGTGAGCAGCCGATATCGCCCAGGTCAACAACCAGACTTACATTCTCTCATACACTGAGTTTATACATGTACTCGAGCTGATGATGGAGAACAATGAGAACCACTGTTGGGGGAACGCATTACAAGTAACTCCAGTTACATAATCAGATCACCTTTTTCAAGTAACTAGTAAAGTATCGCATTACTTTTAAATATCTGAGTTACTTTTTCAAATAAGTAACACAAGCTACTTTGTTTTCCCATTTATTGACTGACAGCTCTTCTGTCCGCATCGTAAGCTCTAATTGTGTTGTATTGCATAAGAGAAATCGTAAGTTCACAAGCATTGTGAATGTGTGTGTGTGTGTGTGTGTGTGTGTTCGCTGTGTAAACATGATGGTTATTGTAGTTTTAGAATAAATGTAAGCAGCCATTTACCCATCTCACTTGCAAAAAAATGTATTTAGTATTACTCAAAATTAATAAAAACAGTGAAATACAATCTCAGAATACTACACAAACCTGCAATAATTAAATGTATTAAATTTCACAAATATACTTTATGTATTTAACCACTTTATAAACCAATGCCTTTGCTGATCCACTTCAACCGTAACAATAAACAAACATGACTTTAGATAAACATCACATTTGTGTTTCATTTTTTATTGCTGAAGTAAGTGTTGTAAGTGTCTTGTCCTGCATCATATTCTTTAATTTAGGTTTAATAAATGGTTGTTTTTTTTGTAAGTTTTTGCCCTCTAACTCACAGGTGTGAATTTGCATTTCTTTCAGCCTGAGGCTTATTCAGTTCACGGTTGGTGTGAAAGAGCCTTTATTAAAAAACAAGCAAGTCCAGCCCAGGTGAGAAAAAGTAACGCAACATTATATTGCATTACTTTTAAAAGTACCTTCCCCAGCACTGCTGAGAATGAGTGAGAGTCACAGTGAGTTCTGGTGACCTGGTTTTATCACCTTTTGTCACTCGCTGCTGATCCACGATAGCGTTCAAAGGTGTGTCTTCCCAAAGATAACAGTTTACAGTAGTTAATTGGTGATTAAATGGCAAGATGGCCCAGTAAAATCCTGCTACCAGTGAACAGTATTAAAGATTTCAGACATTTAAGATCCGGGCAGCTCCGGAGTCACGCTCGATTCCACAGCAAATCAGCACGCGGTCCACTAACATAAATGTAAAGGATTCAGTTTTGTGACCCTAAGATATAAGAAGAGCAAACAGGAATGTTGTTATTGTGAGTTGATTTGAGGCACGCATGACTTTGCATGAATGTGATAAGCAGAATGAACTGTCCTGTCGTTCACTCCTCCGTTTCCCTCGAGTCCCAGAATGTGTGAAGGTCAGAGAGAAGATGTTCTCCTGCGCTGTCTCTCACCGCTGTTCTCGGCAGGATTTATGGCCGATGGGAGATAAGATAGTGGACCTCGCAGTGCCAGCTGCTGTAGACCTTTGCTCGTAATAAAGCTGGCAGGGAGGAGCTGTGCTTTATTCCCAGCTCATCCCGGGACCGGAGAAAAGAGCTGAACCCCTGAGAGGACTCTTCATGCTGAACAACACACACACACACACACACACGATCAGAGAAAGGCTGTTTTAAATAAACACTGTGTTCTGCCACAGCCAAGTGTCCACTTCTGAGAAAGACACGCATGCTTATAATTACCGTTCTTACCAAGTGCGATAACTATATTAGCGTCCACACTAGTTTAGGGTTAGGGTTAGGGTTAGGGTTAGGGTTAATCTCTGCAGTTAGGGTTAGGGTTAGGGTTAATCTCTGCAGTTAGGGTTAGGGTTAGGGTTAATCTCTGCAGTTAGGGTTAGGGTTAGGGTTAGTCTCTGCAGTTTTGTCGTCTGTCGCTTTAAAGGATTAGTTCACCTCAGAATTAAAATCTCCTGATAATTTCCTCTCCCTCTCGTCATCCAAGATGTTCATGTCTTTCTTTCTTCAGTTGAAAAGAAATGAAGGTTTTTGAGGAAAATGTGCTTGAAGAGGAAAAATCATATGTTGATTTTTATTTTAAAAGCTTTGCTGGGTAAATTACCACAGTATATTTCTAGTTTGTTGACATACTGTACTAGTATCTAATGCATCTTGACAAACTTTTAGTCAAGATGCCAATTTTTTTTATACAGAAATCGGTGGATCAGCTTTTTCATGCTCGTACGCATGGAAACATGCCCCATCTCTCGCTTTGCTTAAAAACATTCGAAAGCCTGTTTTATAGAACGGTGTAAACGTTTTAACAGCTGATTAGGATTTGTATTGTCTTTTAGATATGGGTATTTTGCGTTTGTTTATTATGTTGTGTTATGTACTACTTTGTCTTGTGCTGCCTATCTTGACCAGGACTGATAGAAGAGATGTTGTATCTCAACGGGACTTTCCTGCTTAAATAAATAAATAAATAAATAAACACTCCAGGATGTTTCTCCATATAGTGTCTTCAATGGGGTCCAACGGGTCGAAGGTCCAGATGTGAGTTTCAGTGCAGCTTCAAAGTCTCGACACGATCCAGCCGAGGAATAAGAGTCTCATCTAGACACACCAGCGGACATTTTAGAACAAGATAATCATTTATATACTTATAACCACAGATGCTGGTCTTGCTCTCGCTGTGATGCGCCACACATTACGCAATCAGGTTCTCCTCAAAAACCTTTTCTTTTCGACTGAAGAAATAAAGACATGAAGATCTTGGATGACGAGGCGGAGGCTGTTGAACGAGCTCTCTAAAGCAGGATGGGTTCGCATTGACTGTCAATGTTTTCATCAATCATCAGATTCTTCCAAAAGTGATTCCAATGATATTGTTTCTCTGTGTTATTATCGTTATGGTTGTGGTGTGACTCTGCTATTCTTTTACATTCAGAATGATTTTACAGATCTTTATCTTACTGTTATAGTTATAAATGTTAAAGTCTCATGGCAGTCGAGGAGATCGAGACGTTCAGAGATCAGGACCCGTATTTATCAAACCTCGCAGAACTAATCTCAAGAACACGGCTAACAATGGACTGAAGAGTACAGAAACTCTTGGCTAGAAGCTGCGCTCTAAAGTTAGTTATCGGTCGTAATGTAAGTGAAGTGTAAATCTTCAGATGATTCTCGACACTTTGCTGTAGGATGATGACAGGAATGGACAATCACTGAATAGATTTCCTTATTTAAGAATATTCTCTGATAAATGCACATTGAGTGAGTTTACATTCAACACACTTTTGAGGATAAATAACTTTCACGAGAATACATTATGATATACACATTGGAAACGAAAGATAAAAACGTTTTCCACCATGTCTTAATAACAATTTTCCCACCAGTGTTCTGCTAACTGATAAAGCCTAGATGTTACGAGGTGATCCGCCATCATGGAGCCGGCGGGAGAAAGTGCTAATGCTAAATTAGTGGAACCGCGGAAACATGTTATTAAAGGTTCAGGCCAACATTAACCAGCGCTGAGAAAGATGATGATCTGTCCAAACAATACCGTTTGATTTTATTTATTTATTTATTTATTTATTTAGAAAAGGGACAGTGAACATTAATCAACTTTCACGAATGTAAATACCCAAATTACCCCGAAGGCTAGTTTTCATCGCTAGTCCCTTTCATCGCTAGAGAAGAGGGTAAAACAATAACAACAATAAACAATAATAGATCTAGAACTTGTAAACAACTCTGTAAAATACAAACATATTATACAAAAATACGATATATATGTCCACAATAAAAAAAACTGCTCATTGTCAAACATTTCAAAAACATTCTCCCTCTCCGGAAAGATTCCCTCGTCTCCTCAACACTCGAGTCTGGGATAACTGGAGGAGTACGAGCGATTCTTAGCTTTAACAACTTTGAGAACTTGCTTTTATACTTCAGTTTGAAAGTAGGAGTAAATGTCCTGAGTTCTCAGCACGGAAGACCAGGACTTGATAAACACGAGTCTGGCGCCCTCTATGAGCTCGAGCGTCTTCATCATCATCATCATCACGAGTGTGTTCACTCGTCCTGGAGAGTAAAACACGTGTTATCGTCCGCCTGTGGGTTCTCCTGATGACACTGATAAGATAACGGCTCGTATCACACACTCCATCGCTGAGATCTACGACTCCACTGGCGTCACGATGGCTAAATCATCCATTCGGCCCTCGCTCGCCCGAGCCCGAGCCTCGTCTCTCTCTCTGTCTGTGTGTCTGTCTGTCTCCGCTGGCCATAAACACGCGGCTCTGGCAGAAGGTGTGTGTGATTAGCGCAGACACACTCATGTTGCTATAGGAGTTTGGAGAATGAGCTCCGAGCGCGAGTGTGTGTTAGGAAGGCATTACGAGCGCTAATGTCTCTGTGGACGTCTAATGAGGATCATATCATGTCCCCTTGACTCGTGTGTGTGTGTGTGTTTAGGACAAAGGCTGCTTTGGTAAAAGGTTGCATTATAAAGGCATTAGGTGTGTGTTCTCAGGGTCAGAGGGACTCTTCCCGAAGGCTGGATTATCTGCTGATAGCAGACGGGCGCAGCTCAGAGATACGGACAGAATCACACTCGTGTCCCGCTAACACACTCCCACAATGCAGTGCGACACAAACACACGCTCTCGGGCTAACCCTCATCCTTCCCTCGGCTCAAATTCATTCACAAAACTGTGTTAAAAACTGAGAGTTCATCAGAGGGGTCATAGACTCCAGGACTTTTGTCGCACTTGAACCACGAATACACACACAAAAATGTAATGGATTCGAGGAGTTTTGTGGTTGAAATTTAGAAAAGTAAGAAATCCTTCATTCTCGGGTCAATTTGAGCCTCTTAGGAATGAATGGAATGCGAGGAATGCTTTAGTTCACATAGAAAAACCTAAAAATGCTCAAAATTCAAACTAAAAATTTACCAAAAAGAAGATTTTATAATGTCTACATGTGTATCTGAATGCACACTGAAGATAAACTGACTTTAGGACCCAGAGGAACTCTCTACATATAGAGATATAAGAACATCTAGAGTCGTGAAATATCATCTTATATTATTATTTTCAACAAGAGGTCGGCAAAGACTCCCAATGTAAGATATTTAGAGCTGAATTAAAATGTTTAGGCATGAAATTATGAGTTGAAAGATTGAAAGAATGTGAGGAATGTGCTTAGATTACAACTTATTAATTATTTATTGATCAAATCTAGTAATTTAAAGGTAAATAAAATAAAAAATAACAATAAATATCCCAAAAATTGGATAAAAAAAAAAAAAAAAAAAATAGCCTATATATATGTGTATATATTATAAAAATGAAATGTAAAAAAAAGTAGGTATAATTTCAGGGCTTCGGGTCGCTTTGAGCCGCGAGGGAAAGATGGAGGTTAAACGTGCCGTAACTCAGAGATCCACAGTGTTTATAATGACTCTTACTGGCGTGTGAATGATCGCATGTTCTCAGACACTGGAAATCAAACACAAATGTTGATTCTCTGCTCAGAGTTGCTTGATTGATGATCTTAGGTTATAAACTAATGACTGGAACGGTTATAGTCGCCTGTGAATCTGACGGGACAAACTAAAACATCATCATTTACACACTCTGTGGAAGAACAGCAGATACACACCCTTATTCAAGAGTCCTGAGACTCTTCACCTTAAATTCAGTCCCATTCAGAAATGTTGTTTTTATTACGCCGTCGCAGAAACCAGTCAGATCGTCTGTGACACACGGTTTGGCTAACAGAACCAATCACTCCAGCGACAGTAATGCTCTTTGATTTTATTTCAAGCAATATGTAAAGATTTACTTCATAAAAAAAGTGCCTTGTGTGTGTGTGTGTGTGTGTGTGTGTGTGTGTGTGTGTGTGTCTGTGTGTGTGTGTGTGTGTGTGTGTGTGTGTGTGTGTGTGTGTGTGTGTGACGGTGGGTTAATGAGCACTGATTAGTTAACACCAGTCAGTGTCTGCGCTGCTATTTCAGGCCCTCAGAGAGAATGTTCCAGATTGCAGAAGGGATTCACATGTCTGAAACCTTCAGATACACACACTACACACACACTACACACACACACACACACACGTGTCCTTCAGCATCACATTCATCATCATCATCATCATCATCATTTATAGCTCAATAAATGACAACACGCACATAATCCTTCCTCCTATTTGCTCCCGTATGAGCACATGCTCCCAGACACGCATCATTTCCTGCGCTGTGTGTGTGTGTGTGTGTGTGTGTGTGTGTGTTTGTGTAGCTGCTGCATTCACTCCACTCATGCTCTGAGATTAACTAGTCTGATCCCTAAATCAGAGCCCAAACACACACACACACACACACACACACAAAACGGTGACGCACATTATGGACCCTGTAACTTGCACAGAAACAGAAACACTGAAGAACAACACAACTAGTGGAGAGTGAGCATTAATTCATCATATATCATATATCACATAAATCATTATTCTGCCATCATCATTTACTCGCCCTCATGTCATAAACCTAAAGACTTTCTGCCTTCAGTGGAGCACAGAAGAAGATCTTTCGTGAACGATCTCATCGTTAACACTCAGCGCTTCAGGTTTGAGCTCGTCACTATCGGCATTACGCTCATCTCTTCTACTTCATGTGTTTGCTGCCAGACATCATGAGAACATGCGGTGAGTGTGACCTTACAAGTGATTAACATGACAGCTTTAAGACAGCAGAAGTGTCATTCACACACACACACACACACACACACACACACACACACACACACACACACACATACAGTTCCAGTTCATGAAAACACTCCATCTGTGCCTGAATCGCAGACGTGACGGGTCAGACGAGAAGTTCAGATGAGTGTGTGATGTGGTCATCTATTTTTCAGCACTAATTGAGTTTGCTGGTCTCACACACACACACACACACATACACACCTGCTTTCCATCGAGCAGCTGTGGCTGTTCTCCCAGCAGGGCCTCCAGGCGGAGCTGCATCAGGGGGCCCATCTGGTCCTGCATCAGGGGGCTCATCGGGTCCTGCATCAGGGGGCCCATCAGGTCCTGCATCAGTGGACCCATCACGTCCTGGATCAGGGGACCCATCAGGTCCTGCATCAGGGGGCCCATCAGGTCCTGCATCAGTGGACCCATCACGTCCTGGATCAGTGGACCCATCACGTCCTGGATCAGGGGGCCCATCAGGTCCTGCATCAGGGGACCCATCAGGTCCTGCATCAGGGGGCCCATCAGGTCCTGCATCTAGAGGGAAACACTGAGAGTGTGAGCGAGTGTTCGGGGGTCAGAGGTCACAGTATGATGTCACGTCCCTGTTTTCTGCTGCTTTAGTATGGACGTGAAGGCACATAAATGTACATTTTCAGGTCAGAAACCAGGCATGATGCACACCTTGCTCCACCTTACATCACACCTTGATATTTAATAAAATAAACTGTCTCATGTGTACATATTACTATTTTTCAGTACCGCATGAGCTCATATGTATTTTAATATCAACTATCTAGAAAGAGTGTATCATGCCAGACCCCTACATGAGCTCTTTACTGCCAGTAACTCTCTTCTAATGCTGTTGAAGTTAGAAACGTGTGTACCAGTGTCATGTGTAACTTTAGAGACGGTCCCTAAATGTGCGAATATCCAGTGTCAGGCCAACTCTATGCCAGTCTCTCACTGGGAATCGCTCGGCGTGACACTTTAGCACAGCCTACATCCCTAATGGTGCGAGTTTGGGCTTTTATATCACTGTATTTGTCCATTAAGCCTTAAGAGTCCTGATTGAGGGAATCCCCAGTTCTACAGCAGCTCTGTGGTTTAAAGTTAAGAAATCTAAACAACCGAGCGAAATATATATGTCTACTACTTCAGATTTAACGCTTGATCTGCACATCAGCATCGGTAACATTATAATCTCATTCACAGGAGAGAAATCTGCTTTTGTGTCTTTATCAGCTTTTCCATATATATACTGGCCTTGATCATCATTACCAGAGAAAGTCTATTGAGGGGAGAAGTGCCACTCAATAAACTTCCGGTTGCAGTTCCACTCTGGCTCCACATGAGGGCGCTCACAGGACGAGTGCAGAATGAATGGAGGTTAATGGCGGTATACCCCTCAAAATCCACTTTTCTTAGGATATAATTTTTTGTCTAGTAATTTGAATGTTGTATTCGAAAGGGGATGCAAAGAAATTACACATTGCTTGGTGTTAGATTTTTTTAGAGTCACTTATTTGCTTTAAAAAGTCTTTCAAAATGTCAATGACGTCAGAATGCTGACGTCATTAGCAGAATGCTAGCGTGTTATGGGCGGCAACAACTCAACCTGTAAGAAATCGAAAGGATATAAGTACTCGTTCATTCAACTTTCGATCTATAACCCATGTTGAACTTGCAAAACCTACAATCAAATCTGAGATTTCTCAACGGCAATCGGGTGAGGGAGACGAATTTAGCCGTCTAGCCCCATAGACTCCCATTCATTCTGCACTCATGGCGAGCGCCCCCAGTGGAACTCTGGTGGAACTACAACCAATAGGACTTAATAGGGCGTTGGAGTGAACAGGCTTTCCGTAGACGGGCTTTGCTAATACTCACGCTCGCTCCATTCCTGTAAATCCGTTTTATGAATGAATGACTCTCTCACCCGCTGCTCTAGTGTTCGTCAACAGCCGCTGGCGCCCCCTGCTGGTGAGGCGACTAACAGCGATGGAGCTCATCAATCGGCAATCTACTGATATTCCTGCCGTTCCCGGATGTCAAATGTTGCATTTTCTGTCAAATTTGAACCACTGAATTTATGGAAGCGATTTTGTAAAGCGAAATAAAATGGACTGGAAATTATTTTTAAACAGAATGAACATTTTGGAAGTGAAATCTGAAAGGTGAATATGGATTATTGAATGTTTAATAATGAAAACGTGTGTGAACTGTTTTGAATTGAAATATTCACAGCTTAAATATACAACCATGTTGAATTTCAGCCCATAAAAATCCAAGCCCTAAAAATACAATGCAAGCAGGGTTTATGCAATGCATATTTTTTCAAGTAGTGCAATTCAACAAGTTTTATTGTTTCAAAAACATGTGCTGATACATGAGCACGGGCGAACGAGGACCGAGGACGTGAATGAGGGGCGAATTCGGCGAAATGTAAGTTTATTTAATAACAAATAAAATAAAATTGATGAAGACATACAGACATACATATGTAAGAAACTTATCCAAGATGATTATGACGATGATTACTATTATTTAACTTATGATTACAAATGCCTTTATTTGAATGTATTTTTCCCCTTTTTTATTTATAATTTTCAACACTTTTCCAGAATGTAATACAAAATGATCAACTATAAAAGAGATGAGTAAACGATTATTGTTCTGTCTTACAGATACTACAAAAATTATCAAGACGTGAATTTTGAGATAAACAAGTTTGTGGGATATATATTATGCAATATTTTCAAATGTAATTCCCTTATTTGAATGCATTTGTATCCGCTGGGAAGATAGAATTGACGTCATTACGCGAGGACGTAAAAGAACTGGTGAACCGGTTCATTGAAACGAACTGTCCGAAAGAACCAGACTTCCCATCACTACAACTAATAGCTCACTTCTGTTTCCCATGAGCCACCGCTGGTGTTCTGCTCTCATCTACTCCAGTTAAACTCTGACTGATGTTTAAACTGTGGAACACTCGCAGACTCCACTATTCTGCTGTTCCTGCGCTGCATCTTCTCTCCAGCAGAGGGAGACAGAGTCCCACTGATGAAGATGAAGATGAAGGATGAGAGATGATAAGAGATGATGAGAGACTGCGGTGTTCACAGTCTCATCAGAGTAATGAAGAGTTACCCATCATGCACTGCAGTGAGAGGAAACGGTTTATGGGTTCCTCGGTTCTCGAAGCTTCAGAGTCACAGACACATCCTCATCAGTGGGCTGTGAAGATTTTACAGTAAATGGCTCATTATAAAAGCATAATGTGATAAGTCACTAAAATTATGAAAAGGTATGATTTAATATGAACAAATGTGTTTGTCACTCATCGTCATAATCTCTCACTCACTCTCTCTCTTTCTCACTCACAGACACTTAGACAAACACACACTCTCTCTCTCTCTCTCTCTCTCTCTCTCTCTCACACACACACACACACACACACACACCTGCTCAGAGTAAAGGTATCATGGTAATAATGACACAATGCAAAAAATCTTAACAGTCTTAGAAACAGGATACATTTTCTTTAAGTAAAAGGGAAAATAAAATTATGAGCTAGAAACATGATACAAATCCACACATGTAACAAACATGTTTCTGCACATTAATACCGGATTCAGACACCGGGTTTGTGGAAGGCACAGAACAAGAGCACAAGAAGATCCTGTAATACGTGTGATTCTGTCCACAAATCACCACGACACACAGTATACTGTATATATGACGTTTACACGCGACCCAAACATCATTAAAACACAAAGATTGGTGTGTAAAATTCATTCAAAAGCAATAAAACTTTTTACATTTACAGATTCTTCTCAAAATAGTATCAGTGCATCTAATTCTGGAACCCACACAGTCCTGAACACACAGAACCACACAGTCCTGAACACACAGAACCCACACACTCCTGAACACACAGAACCCACACACTCCTGAACACACAGAACCACACACTCCTGAACACACAGAACCACACAGTCCTAAACACACAGAACCCACACACTCCTGAACACACAGAACCCACACACTCCTGAACACACAGAACCACACAGTCCTGAACACACAGAACCCACACACTCCTGAACACACAGAACCACACACTCCTGAACACACAGAACCACACAGTCCTAAACACACAGAACCCACACACTCCTGAACACACAGAACCCACACACTCCTGAACACACAGAACCACACAGTCCTGAACACACAGAACCACACAGTCCTGAACACACAGAACCACACAGTCCTGAACACACAGAACCACACAGTCCTGAACACACAGAACCCACACACTCCTGAACACACAGAACCACACACTCCTGAACACACAGAACCACACAGTCCTGAACACACAGAACCACACAGTCCTGAACACACAGAACCACACAGTCCTGAACACACAGAACCACACACTCCTGAACACACAGAACCACACAGTCCTGAACACACAGAACCACACAGTCCTGAACACACAGAACCACACACTCCTGAGCACACAGAACCACACACTCCTGAGCACACAGAACCCACACACTCCTGAACACACAGAACCACACACTCCTGAACACACAGAACCCACACACTCCTGAACACACAGAACCCACACACTCCTGAACACACATAACCACACACTCCTGAACACACATAATCCACACACTCCTGAGCACACAGAACCACACAGTCCTGAACACACAGAACCACACAGTCCTGAACACACAGAACCACACAGTCCTGAACACACAGAACCACACAGTCCTGAACACACAGAACCCACGCACTCCTGAACCCACAGAACCACACAGTCCTGAACACACAGAACCCACACTCCTGAACACACAGAACCACACAGTCCTGAACACACAGAACCACACACTCCTGAACACACAGAACCCACACACTCCTGAACACACAGAACCCACACACTCCTGAGCACACAGAACCCACACACTCCTGAACACACAGAACCCACACACTCCTGAACACACAGAACCCACACACTCCTGAACACACAGAACCCACACACTCCTGAACACACAGAACCCACACACTCCTGAACACACAGAATCCACACACTCCTGAGCACACAGAACCCACACACTCCTGAACACACAGAACCACACACTCCTGAACACACAGAACCACACACTCCTGAACACACAGAACCCACACACTCCTGAACACACAGAATCCACACACTCCTGAGCACACAGAACCCACACACTCCTGAACACACAGAACCCACACACTCCTGAACACACAGAACCACACACTCCTGAACACACAGAACCCACACACTCCTGAACACACAGAACCACACACTCCTGAACACACAGAACCCACACACTCCTGAACACACAGAATCCACACACTCCTGAGCACACAGAACCCACACACTCCTGAACACACAGAACCACAAACACACTGAACACACAGAATCCACACACTCCTGAACACACAGAACCCACACACTCCTGAACACACAGAACCCACACACTCACACACTCCTGAACACACAGAATCCACACTCCTGAACACACAGAACCACACACTCCTGAACACACAGAACCCACACACTCCTGAACACACAGAATCCACACACTCCTGAGCACACAGAACCCACACACTCCTGAACACACAGAACCCACACACTCCTGAACACACAGAACCCACACACTCCTGAACACACAGAACCCACACACTCCTGAACACACAGAACCCCACAGTCCTGAACACACAGAACCACACAGTCCTGAACACACAGAACCACACAGTCCTGAACACACAGAACCACACAGTCCTGAACACACAGAACCCACACACTCCTGAACCCACAGAACCACACAGTCCTGAACACACAGAACCACACAGTCCTGAACACACAGAACCCACACACTCCTGAACACACAGAACCACACAGTCCTGAACACACAGAACCACACACTCCTGAACACACAGAACCACACACTCCTGAACCCACAGAACCCACACACTCCTGAACACACAGAACCCACACACTCCTGAGCACACAGAACCCACACACTCCTGAACACACAGAACCCACACACTCCTGAACACACAGAATCCACACACTCCTGAACACACAGAACCCACACACTGTTGAACACACAGAATCCACACACTCCTGAACACACAGAACCCACACACTCCTGAACACACAGAATCCACACACTCCTGAACACACACACTTCTGAACACACAGAACCCACACACTCCTGAACACACAGAACCCACACACTCCTGAACACACAGAACCACACACTCCTGAACACACAGAACCCACACTCCTGAACACACAGAACCCACACACTCCTGAACACACAGAACCACACACTCCTGAACACACAGAACCCACACACTCCTGAACACACAGAATCCACACACTCCTGAGCACACAGAACCCACACACTCCTGAACACACAGAACCCACACACTCCTGAACACACAGAACCACACACTCACACACTCCTGAACACACTGAACACACAGAATTCACACACTCCTGAACACACAGAACCCACACACTCACACACTCCTGAACACACAGAATCCACACACTCCTGAACACACAGAACCCACACACCCCTGAACACACAGAATCCACACACTCCTGAACACACAGAACCCACACACTCCTGAACACACAGAATCCACACACTCCTGAACACACAGAACCCACACACTCCTGAACACACAGAACCCACACACTCCTGAACACACAGAACCCACACACTCCTGAACACACAGAATCCACACACTCCTGAACACACAGAATCCACACACTCCTGAACACACAGAACCCACACACCCACACACTCCTGAACACACAGAATCCACACACTCCTGAACACACAGAACCGTACACCAGTGTAGGCCTGCTCTGCTCAGGACCCACACTAACACAAGACTGGTTGTCACACACAATTAAAACTTTCCACACACGCCAGCATGACGAAACTTAGTGTATTTACTAGTATTTACTCTTTACCATATCAACACTATATAGAGAAGAAATTTAGGCAAAATTAAAAAAAATCTTTGGAAGATATCACTGAACATTTATTTAACCATTGCAAAAGTAATTTACTTATGTTAATTTTTCATCTCTATTTTTTGTGATTATTTAAAATGAGACATCTGATATTATTTTAATCTTATATCTGTTATTTAACAGTTGAGATGGTTCTTTAATAACACTGCGTTACAATAAGCCCCTATTAGAACTATGATATTCTATCTATACTTTTATGAATTCTCTTGAGAAACCATGAGAGAAAGGTAAATAAAGAGTGAGTCAATGTTCAGAAATTATGAATTATAATTTTGGTTTGAACTATGCTGTATAGCTGTGTTTTTGTGGTGTTAGTTGTCAAACTAAAAAATGTGTTAATTTTTAATTATTAAAAAATGCCATTATTTTATATGAAAAAGTTAATTGTATTTTTCAAACAAAATATTTCTGTTTGTCTAGTATATTTTTTTGATTAGATCAGAAAAGATCTTTCATATGGTCATCTATGGGGCATGTTGTCACATTTCACTTCCATTCTTTCGGGGTAAATCAAGAAAAAAAGTATACACTGTATTAATGAAACATAACCACATAATTGTATTAGACGTGTGAAATTAATGCGGGAAAAAATTAATTCACTGAACCCCAAGTGGATTTACACAAACTGAGAAAGTCAAAAGTGTTGTTCCCCGCTCTCCTCTACTGTACATAAATGAAGCCGGACATCGGGACGAAACCCATCCAGCCCGTATAAACACACACTGGCTACGCTTACATGCAACCAGATAACCCGCTAGTGATCGGATTGACGGCTCAATCTTCACGCTAACGCCTTAATCGATCCGATTGAGCTCGATCAGAATGAGATTTCGATCCGATTGAAAGGGGTTTATTCCTTTTCTAATCCGACCGAGAGAACATGTGAAAATCCGAAACTTAAAGGACTGAGCATGTGCAATGACGTAGAAATAGCGTAATGGCGTAATGACGTGTGACGCGCTGAACGAGCTGTTCTTCCTGTTGAATAAAGTGTGGTATAAACGAGTGTCTCGTCCTCCTATAATCCTCCTTTCCCTGCGTGTGTGAAGTGGAGCAGGACGACGGCCCTCCAGCGCTGCTTCAGACTCTCATCCACACACCACTGGCTTTGGGCAGTTTTACTGTGTGATCAATATTAGCAGCGGCACAACGGCTCATATCATTATCTCCAAATTATGGAAATATCTCCAGAAATGGATAAATATCAACCCTGTTTTAAAACAAATAAAGAACCAGTGTGGGAGAACAATTATTGTGCGCAAACATCGGGAAACTGTATATTCATGCAGTGTGCGCATGTGAAAAAGTATATCCCGATTTAAGCTTGTGACATAAAAACGCGCACATCAACCCGATCACATGTTCAGCGTTCAGGTAAACACTACACCCAGATTCATCAATCGGACTGAGTTCAGTCTGTGCATGTAAACGTAGCCGCTGTTACTTTAACTGGCTATTAAAGAACACATGAAGCAAACAGTCTAACGCAGAGAGCCGCTCAGACTGGTATCGCTGGGAGAACTGCGGCTCATGTTGGACAGACTGGCCATCAGCGTCTTGACTTTATGAGCGTAATAATTCCTCAGATTGACAGACGGAGGCTCCTTCATTCCCCTGTCGAACTCGCAGCTCCTCATGATGACCTCCAGCTGCTTCTGCCTCTTATAAAACAGGGAAAACTTATTAAATATCAGCGTGATGGGAAGCACCACGACCAGTATTCCCGCTAATATACAGGCCGACGCCGTGAGCTTCCCCACGACGGATCCGGGAATGACGTCTCCGTATCCCACAGTGGTCATGCTAACCGTGGCCCACCACCAGCCGGCCGGGATGGTGCTCAATCCCTCGTTCTCCTCCTTCTCCAGGGTGTAGGCCATGACGGAGAAGAAGGAGACTCCGACGGAGAGATACAGCAGGAGAAGCCCGATCTCCCGATAGCTGTTCCGGAGCGTGGCTCCCAGAGACCGAAGGCCCGTGGAGTGGCGAGCCAGCTTCAGGATCCGGAAGATCCTGGTCAACCGGAGCACCTGCGCGACTCTTCCCAGATTAGCCAGCGCAGGACTGCTCTCCGCAACCAGATCAATCACTAGCGTCAGATAGAAGGGAAGGATAGACACCAGATCGATCAGGTTTAGCGGGTGTGCGAAGAATCGGAGGAGATCCGGAGCCACGGAGAGTCGAGCAAGAAGCTCGAAAGTGAACCAGGCTATTCCCAAATTCTCCACGGTCTGGAAGCGCGAATCTTCCCGAGTGAACTCGCTCATGCTGTTCATGCACATGCTGGCGATGGAGCCCAACAGGATCAGGATGGAGAAGATACTGATGAGGCGACTGGGAAGGGAATATCCGGGATTATCCAGCATTAACCAGATTTTCCGGCGAACGCTCCCTAGAAGCTGCTTGTCGAATTTCCCGGCGTCGCTGTAGAACTCCATGATCTCATCAAACGATGAGGTTGAGCTTTCGGTTTCGCTCCCGTCATCCCGGTCCTGATCCGGATCCATCCTCCGGCAGTGGAAGCTGCTCCTGCAAGTCAGATATAAGTATTGTTGTTATGGCTTTTCAGCAGTGTGAAGGTTTTGATTCCCTGTATGGGATTGTTGTTGTTTTTCTGTCTCAGGGAGATACGTGGTTGTTCATCATGTATGAGATGTGATATCTGTGTGAGGAATATATGCACCTCTGATAAACCCCAGGGAAAGCAAGAACTGATAAGAATGTAAATGTGTACCCTGAAATGCAATGTAAATTGCTTTGGATAAAAGCGTCTGCCAAATTATAAATGTAAATGATAATAGACTGATCATAGCGCACAGCATCTAACCCTAACCTCAAACTACAGCCTCTAACCTGAGATTAAACTCAAACTACAGCTAAAACAACCTGTAATCTGAGTAAAACTCAAACTACAGCCTCTAACCTGAGATTAAACCCTAACTACAGCCTCTAATATGAGATTAAACCCTAACTACAGCATCTAATTTGAGATTAAACCCTAACTACAGCATCTAATTTGAGATTAAACTCAAACTACAGCCTCTAACCTGAGATTAAACTCAAACTACAGCCTCTAATTTGAGATTAAACTCAAACTACAGCCTCTAATTTGAGATTAAACCCTAACTACAGCCTCTAATTTGAGATTAAACTCAAACTACAGCCTCTAACCTGAAATTAAACCCTAACTACAGCATCTAATTTGAGATTAAACTCAAACTACAGCCTCTAATTTGAGATTAAACCCTAACTACAGCCTCTAATTTGAGATTAAACTCAAACTACAGCCTCTAACCTGAAATTAAACCCTAACTACAGCATCTAATTTGAGATTAAACTCAAACTACAGCATCTAATTTGAGATTAAACCCTAACTACAGCATCTAATTTGAGATTAAACTCAAACTACAGCCTCTAATTTGAGATTAAACTCAAACTACAGCCTCTAATTTGAGATTAAACTCAAACTACAGCCTCTAATTTGAGATTAAACCCTAACTACAGCATCTAATTTGAGATTAAACTCAAACTACAGCCTCTAATCTGAGTAAAACTCAAACTACAGCCTCTAATTTGAGATTAAACTCAAACTACAGCCTCTAATTTGAGATTAAACCCTAACTACAGCATCTAATTTGAGATTAAACTTAAACTACAGCCTCTAATCTGAGTAAAACTCAAACTACAGCCTCTAATTT
>NC_137136.1:342500-350000 GCF_949319135.1 Squalius cephalus
AGCTGAACACGCACACAGTTGTGTTGAAGTTGTGTCTGTTGTTCTTTTCACTTGTGCAGTGTGTTTGTGAATGTGGTTATTCACTCACTTTACATGACTTGTGGGAACTACAAGTGAAGATCCAAGATGGAGGTACAAAATTAACAGTGTATCTGTGATTAAACGCAAACTACAGCTAAAACAGCATCTAACCTGAGATTAAACTCAAACTACACCATCTAATCTGAAATTAAACTCAAACTACAGCATCTAAACTGAAATTAAACTCAAAATATACCATCTAACCAGAGATTAAACTCAAACTACAGCTAAAACAGCATCTAACCTGAGATTAAACTCAAACTATACCATCTAACCTGAGATTAAACTCAAACTACAGCTAAAACAGCATCTAACCTGAAATTAAAATCAAACTATACCATCTAACCTGAGATTAAACTCAAACTGCAGCTAAAACAGCATCTAATCTGAAATTAAACTCAATATATACCATCTAACCTGAGATTAAACTCAAACTACAGCTAAAGCAGCATCTAATCTGAGATTAAACTCAAACTAAGATAAAACAGCATCTAAAACAGCATTTAATCTGAGATTAAACTCAAACTACTGCTAAAAACAGCATCTAACCTGAGATTAAACTCAAACTACAGCTAAAACAGCATCTAATCTGAGATTAAACTCAAACTACAGCTAAAACAGCATCTAAACTGAAATTAAACTCAAAATATACCATCTAACCTGAGATTAAACTCAAACTACAGCTAAAACAGCATCTAACCTGAAATTAAACTCAAACTATACCATCTAACCTGAGATTAAACTCAAACTGCAGCTAAAACAGCATCTAATCTGAAATTAAACTCAATATATACCATCTAACCTGAGATTAAACTCAAACTACAGCTAAAGCAGCATCTAATCTGAGATTAAACTCAAACTAAGATAAAACAGCATCTAAAACAGCATTTAATCTGAGATTAAACTCAAACTACTGCTAAAAACAGCATCTAACCTGAGATTAAACTCAAACTACAGCTAAAACAGCATCTAATCTGAGATTAAACTCAAACTACAGCTAAAACAGCATCTAAACTGAAATTAAACTCAAAATATACCATCTAACCTGAGATTAAACTCAAACTACAGCTAAAACAGCATCTAACCTGAAATTAAACTCAAACTATACCATCTAACCTGAGATTAAACTCAAACTGCAGCTAAAACAGCATCTAATCTGAAATTAAACTCAATATATACCATCTAACCTGAGATTAAACTCAAACTACAGCTAAAGCAGCATCTAATCTGAGATTAAACTCAAACTAAGATAAAACAGCATCTAAATCAGCATTTAATCTGAGATTAAACTCAAACTACTGCTAAAAACAGCATCTAACCTGAGATTAAACTCAAACTACAGCTAAAACAGCATCTAATCTGAGATTAAACTCAAACTACAGCTAAAACAGCATCTAATCTGAAATTAAACTCAATATATACCATCTAACCTGAGATTAAACTCAAACTACAGCTAAAGCAGCATCTAATCTGAGATTAAACTCAAACTAAGATAAAACAGCATCTAAAACAGCATTTAATCTGAGATTAAACTCAAACTACTGCTAAAAACAGCATCTAACCTGAGATTAAACTCAAACTACAGCTAAAACAGCATCTAATCTGAGATTAAACTCAAACTACAGCTAAAACAGCATCTAAACTGAAATTAAACTCAAAATATACCATCTAACCGGAGATTAAACTCAAACTACAGCTAAAAACAGCATCTAACCTGAAATTAAACTCAAAATACAGCTAAAACAGCATCTAATCTGAAATTAAACTCAAACTACAGCATCTAAACTGAAATTAAACTCAAAATATACCATCTAACCTGAGATTAAACTCAAACTACAGCTAAAACAGCATCTAAACTGAAATTAAACTCAAAATATACCATCTAACCGGAGATTAAACTCAAACTACAGCTAAAAACAGCATCTAACCTGAAATTAAACTCAAAATACAGCTAAAACAGCATCTAATCTGAAATTAAACTCAAACTACAGCATCTAAACTGAAATTAAACTCAAAATATACCATCTAACCTGAGATTAAACTCAAACTACAGCTAAAAACAGCATCTAACCTGAGATTAAACTCAAACTGCAGCTAAAACAGCATCTAAACTGAAATTAAACTCAAAATATACCATCTAACCTGAGATTAAACTCAAACTACAGCTAAAGCAGCATCTAATCTGAGATTAAACTCAAACTAAGATAAAACAGCATCTAAAACAGCATTTAATCTGAGATTAAACTCAAACTACTGCTAAAAACAGCATCTAATCTGCGATTAAACTCAAACTACAGCTAAAACAGCATCTAATCTTAGATTAAACTCAAACTAAGATAAAACAGCATCTAAAACAGCATTTAATCTGAGATTAAACTCAAAATACTGCTAAAAACAGCATCTAACCTGAGATTAAACTCAAACTACAGCTAAAACAGCATCTAATCTGAGATTAAACTCAAACTGCAGCTAAAACAGCATCTAAACTGAAATTAAACTCAAACTGCAGCTAAAACAGCATCTAAACTGAAATTAAACTCAAACTATACCATCTAACCTGAGATTAAACTCAAACTACAGCTAAAGCAGCATCTAATCTGAGATTAAACTCAAACTAAGATAAAACAGCATCTAAAACAGCATTTAATCTGAGATTAAACTCAAACTACTGCTAAAAACAGCATCTAACCTGAGATTAAACTCAAACTACAGCTAAAACAGCATCTAATCTGAGATTAAACTCAAACTACAGCTAAAACAGCATCTAAACTGAAATTAAACTCAAAATATACCATCTAACCGGAGATTAAACTCAAACTACAGCTAAAAACAGCATCTAACCTGAAATTAAACTCAAAATACAGCTAAAACAGCATCTAATCTGAAATTAAACTCAAACTACAGCTAAAACAGCATCTAAACTGAAATTAAACTCAAACTACAGCATCTAAACTGAAATTAAACTCAAAATATACCATCTAACCTGAGATTAAACTCAAACTACAGCTAAAAACAGCATCTAACCTGAGATTAAACTCAAACTGCAGCTAAAACAGCCTCTAATCTGAGAATAAACTCAGTACTCCTGTACTTAGTCCCATCTTTCCCTACACTAGCGACATTATTTATCATCTTATTGTTTCCTCATAATTTTAGGATTAATTTAGACGTTTTTGACTATCTTCGATAGGAATGTTGTTTCAGGATCAACACGCGTGTGTTTCTGTGGTCTATGAGCTGATGTTTTGTGTTCGCAGGTTTATATCGTGGGGATCTGCATTGCAGTGTGTGGAAACTTTCTCATCAGCATCTCCTTAAATATCCAGGTGAACCTCGACACTCATTAACAGTCACATGGACATCACTCACAAACATCTGCTCTTCAGTGTTTCAGTGTTTCGATCTCTGCTGGTGTTTGCTGTGCAGAAATACACACACATGCGTCAGTCTCAGCGCGGGACAAGCCCGTACTACACCAGTCGTCTGTGGTGGTGTGGGATCTTGCTCATGGGATTGGGAGAACTGGGAAACTTCGCTGCATATGGATTTGCTCCGGCGTCGCTCATCGCTCCTCTCGGCTGTGTGTCTGTCATCGGTAAAACACCACAGTAAAACACCACATCAGGGACAGTAAAACACCACAGTAAAACACCACATCAGGGACAGTAAAACACCACAGTAAAACACCACATCAGGGACAGTAAAACACCACAGTAAAACACCACAGTAACGACACAGTAACGACACAGTAAAAAAACACCACAGTAACACCACAGTAAAACACCGCATCAGGGACAGTAAAACACCACAGTAACACCACAGTAAAACACCACATCAGGGACAGTAAAACACCACAGTAAAACACCACAGTAAAACACCGCATCAGGGACAGTAAAACACCACAGTAAAACACCACATCAGGGACAGTAAAACACCACAGTAAAACACCACATCAGGGACAGTAAAACACCACAGTAAAACACCACAGTAAAACACCACATCAGGGACAGTAAAACACCACAGTAACACCACAGTAAAACACCACAGTAAAACACCACAGTAAAACACCACATCAGGGACAGTAAAACACCACAGTAAAACACCACAGTAAAACACCACATCAGGGACAGTAAAACACCACAGTAACACCACATCAGGGACAGTAAAACACCACAGTAAAACACCACATCAGGGACAGTAAAACACCACATCAGGGACAGTAAAACACCACAGTAAAACACCACAGTAAAACACCACATCAGGGACAGTAAAACACCACAGTAAAACACCACAGTAAAACACCACAGTAAAACACCACAGTAAAACACCACATCAGGGACAGTAAAACACCACAGTAAAACACCACATCAGGGACAGTAAAACACCACAGTAAAACACCACAGTAAAACACCACATCAGGGACAGTAAAACACCACAGTAAAACACCACAGTAAAACACCACAGTAAAACACCACATCAGGGACAGTAAAACACCACAGTAAAACACCACATCAGGGACAGTAAAACACCACATCAGGGACAGTAAAACACCACAGTAAAACACCACATCAGGGACAGTAAAACACCACAGTAAAACACCACAGTAAAACACCACATCAGGGACAGTAAAACACCACATCAGGGACAGTAAAACACCACAGTAAAACACCACAGTAAAACACCACAGTAAAACACCACATCAGGGACAGTAAAACACCACAGTAAAACACCACAGTAAAACACCACATCAGGGACAGTAAAACACCACAGTAAAACACCACAGTAAAACACCACAGTAAAACACCACATCAGGGACAGTAAAACACCACAGTAAAACACCACATCAGGGACAGTAAAACACCACATCAGGGACAGTAAAACACCACAGTAAAACACCACATCAGGGACAGTAAAACACCACAGTAAAACACCACAGTAAAACACCACATCAGGGACAGTAAAACACCACATCAGGGACAGTAAAACACCACAGTAAAACACCACAGTAAAACACCACAGTAAAACACCACAGTAAAACACCACATCAGGGACAGTAAAACACCACATCAGGGACAGTAAAACACCACAGTAAAACACCACACTCAGTATTTTACTCTTCTAATGGTGTTTAAAGCTTGTAACGCTGGTTCTTCTCTTTCAGCGAGTGCTGTTATTTCTGTGGTGTTCCTCAAGGAAACGTTACGTGCTTCAGATATCCTCGGTGAGATCAGATTCATATTCAAGTTCTTGTCTTCTATTGTTATACTGTAAAATAATGAAACTCAAAGGTATATTATAAAGTATAAAGTAAGACTGGGGAGAGTTTGCAACATTGCCAATTCCACTAATTAGTTTTGAGCTTATTCACATCACATCAGTTCATTCCTGTTCTGAGAATCAAACTCATGACTGCTGGACACTAACAATCACTGCTAATACACACACACACACTCACAGACACACTCACACACACACACACACACACACACACACACACACACACTGAATCAGTTCTGTGTGATGTTAATTCAGTTGATCTGAGGATCACTCAAGAATATCAGTAGGAAACGAGACCTGCCTTCCACAAACCCCTGATGAAACCCAACACTGGATTCATAATGTAACGTGAACATGAACATGAACACGCGATTGACGGTCTTGTAATAAAGCCGTTTCGTTCACAGGAGGCGCTTTAGCTCTGACCGGCACCTACTTTCTGGTGACCTTTGCCCCTCATTCGTCCCCTCATGTGACGGCCAACATGGTGGAGCGCTCGCTGGTCAGCTGGCTCTTCCTCATCTACTTCGTGAGTTTCATCTCAGACTTCGATCCGATCAAGAATCCATCGGAAAAGTGACACAAACACGACTGTGATATAAATGCTGTGGTGCTTGAGGAGTGTTTCATCTGTCTCTCTCTGCAGTCGTTCGAAGCGATTCTCTTCGCTATCCTGATGTATCTGTACAAGTGCAGGAACATGAAGCACATCGTGATCATCATGGTCATGGTGGCGTTACTCGGTGAGAACAGATTCTGCTCTGGTTATATACGTATGAGACTGAAGATGATGAGAAAGTGTCTGGTTCCTTTCATTAGGGCTTGAGATCCTGCAGAAGCTGGTTTAGCCCTCTGGTGCTCTTCGTCATTTTTGAACGAAAAATGTTACTTTTTTATTTTTACTTCATCGGAATGGTATGAAACTTGGTAAAGGTGGAAGCGTTTGGAACTGCAGCCGAACAACATCTCACTGAAAGATCATTTATGAGATATCAACCTCACATTTGGAACACATGGCTTTGATTTTCTCACAGTTTTAGAGTAAAACGTGGTTTTGAAATATATATTTCATATACAACTTGAAAATAGTATATTAGTGCATTTTTCATAACAATAAACGTAAAATTCTGTAACTTTTTTAAGTTCACTTTTTAAAACGTTTTCCACTTTCCAGCAATAATCTGCCAAGTGTCGTCTTTGAAGAGATCAAACTTCAGTCTGTCGCTCTAAAGCGTTCAAGATTTACCACAGTTTAAGTTTAATTTTCAGGTCTATCCTTAAAAAGTGAATAAATGGATTATAAATACAGCGTAAATATAATTTAGTACCACAAAATCCCCTAAAAATACAAAATATTAAATAAAAAACATTATTATACTAAAATATAGTACATTCATTTAATTGAAATAATAAAAAAAGAAATTGGTAATTTCTGAGCGACACACGAACAGCTCCAGAGAAGTATCCAGATACTGTCATTTAAAACAAAAAATCCAAATCCTCTCCTTAAATATTTCCTAGTTTTGGCATAGAAAGTCTAGTTTGATAATGATTGATCCTGATCCTGATGCGCGGAGCAGTGACGGGGTGTGTGTGTGTGTGTGTGTGTGTGTGTGTGTGTTGCAGCGTCGGTGACAGTGATCTCAGTGAAGGCCGTTTCAGGAATGATCACGGAGACGATCCGAGGAAGTCACTTACAGCTCACCTATCCCATCTTCTACATCATGTTCGTCATCATGATCGTGTCCTGCGCCTTCCAGATCAAGTGCGTCTCACACACACACTCACACACACACACACACACACACACACACACACACACACACACACACACTCACACTCACACACACACTCACACATCCCATCTTCTACATCATGTTCTTCATCATGATCACGTCCTGCGCCTTTCAGATCAAGTGCGTCTCACACACACACACACACACACACACACACACACACACACACACACACACGTCACAGTATTTTGCTGGGAATAATCCCGCTGGTCTCTTCGATCGCCTCAGGGTTAGACACACACACACACACACACACACACACACACACGCTTCTCAGTATTTTGCTGGGAATAATCCCGCTGGTCTCTTCGATCGCCTCAGGGTTAGACACACACACACACACACA
>NC_137136.1:352500-377500 GCF_949319135.1 Squalius cephalus
CACACACACACACACACACACACACACACACACACACACACACACACTTCTCAGTATTTTGCTGGGAATAATCCCGCTGGTCTCTTCGATCACCTCAGGGTTAGAGACACACACACACACACACACACACACACACACACACACACACACACATACACACACACACACACTTCTCAGTATTTTGCTGGGAATAATCCCGCTGGTCTCTTCGATCGCCTCAGGGTTAGATACACACACACACACACACACACACACACACACACACACACACACACACACACACACACACACACACTTCTCAGTATTTTGCTGGGAATAATCCCGCTGGTCTCTTCGATCGCCTCAGGGTTAGACACACACACACACACACACACACACACACACACACACACACACACACACACACACACACACACACACACACACACACGCTTCTCAGTATTTTGCTGGGAATAATCCCGCTGGTCTCTTCGATCGCCTCAGGGTTAGATACACACACACACACACACACACACACACACACACACACACACACACACACACACACACACACACACACACACACACACACACATACACACACACACACACACACACACACACACACGCTTCTCAGTATTTTGCTGGGAATAATCCCGCTGGTCTCTTCGATCGCCTCAGGGTTAGACACACACACACACACACACACGCTTCTCAGTATTTTGCTGGGAATAATCCCGCTGGTCTCTTCGATCGCCTCAGGGTTAGATACACACACACACACACACACACACACACACACACACACTTCTCAGTATTTTGCTGGGAATAATCCCGCTGGTCTCTTCGATCGCCTCAGGGTTAGACACACACACACACACACACACACACACACACACACACACACACGCTTCTCAGTATTTTGCTGGGAATAATCCCGCTGGTCTCTTCGATCGCCTCAGGGTTAGAGACACACACACACACACACACACACACACACACACGCTTCTCAGTATTTTGCTGGGAATAATCCCGCTGGTCTCTTCGATCGCCTCAGGGTTAGACACACACACACACACACACACACACACACACACACACACACACACACACACGCTTCTCAGTATTTTGCTGGGAATAATCCCGCTGGTCTCTTCGATCGCCTCAGGGTTAGACACACACACACACACACACACACACACACACACGCGCTTCTCAGTATTTTGCTGGGAATAATCCCGCTGGTCTCTTCGATCGCCTCAGGGTTAGACACACACACACACACACACACTCACTTCTCAGTATTTTGCTGGGAATAATCCCGCTGGTCTCTTCGATCGCCTCAGGGTTAGACACACACACACACACACACACACACACACACACACACACACACACACACACACTCACTTCTCAGTATTTTGCTGGGAATAATCCCGCTGGTCTCTTCGATCGCCTCAGGGTTAGACACACACACACACACACACACACACACACACACTTCTCAGTATTTTGCTGGGAATAATCCCGCTGGTCTCTTCGATCGCCTCAGGGTTAGACACACACACACACACACACACACACACACGCTTCTCAGTATTTTGCTGGGAATAATCCCGCTGGTCTCTTCGATCGCCTCAGGGTTAGACACACACACACACACTTCTCAGTATTTTGCTGGGAATAATCCCGCTGGTCTCTTCGATCGCCTCAGGGTTAGACACACACACACACACACACTTCTCAGTATTTTGCTGGGAATAATCCCGCTGGTCTCTTCGATCGCCTCAGGGTTAGACACACACACACACACACACACACACACACACACACACTTCTCAGTATTTTGCTGGGAATAATCCCGCTGGTCTCTTCGATCGCCTCAGGGTTAGACACACACACACACACACACACACACACACACTTCTCAGTATTTTGCTGGGAATAATCCCGCTGGTCTCTTCGATCGCCTCAGGGTTAGACACACACACACACACACACACACACACACACACACACGCTTCTCAGTATTTTGCTGGGAATAATCCCGCTGGTCTCTTCGATCGCCTCAGGGTTAGACACACACACACACACACACACACACACACGCTTCTCAGTATTTTGCTGGGAATAATCCCGCTGGTCTCTTCGATCGCCTCAGGGTTAGACACACACACACACACTTCTCAGTATTTTGCTGGGAATAATCCCGCTGGTCTCTTCGATCGCCTCAGGGTTAGACACACACACACACACACACTTCTCAGTATTTTGCTGGGAATAATCCCGCTGGTCTCTTCGATCGCCTCAGGGTTAGATACACACACACACACACACACACACACACACACACACACTTCTCAGTATTTTGCTGGGAATAATCCCGCTGGTCTCTTCGATCGCCTCAGGTTTCTGAATCAGGCCATGAAGCTGTTCGACGCCACTGAGATCGTGCCCATCAACTACGTGTTCTTCACCGCCAGCGCCATCGTCGCCGGTCAGTCGAGTTCAAATGTGTTTCGGTTGCGTTTCATCCCAAAAATAACTAACAAAATCTATTTGTATTTCTAGGCATTTTATTTTATGAAGAATTTTATGGTTTATCTGTGATTTACTGCATTATGTTTGTGGTCGGGTGAGCATTTCTTCAACATTTTTACCATTTTATTTATAACAATATTTGTGTTTGTGGTTTAAGGTGTGTGTGTGTGTGTGTGTGTGTGTGTGTGTGTGTGTGTGGCTCAGGTGTCTGCTGGCATTCACTGGAGTTTTCCTGATCGCACGAGCTCGTCCCAGAATCAAGATGGACAGCGTGTTCATTTCTATGGGCCAGATTCCAGGTATCTCTCTAACGCCTGATAGTCCAGGGGTCGAGCCGGAAGTGACTATAATATAATAATAATTTTGTTTGTGTTTTTCAGGGAAAAGTTGTACGGACAAAGTGCAGCCGCAGCCAGACGACAATAAATATGGAGCGCTGGCGTCTAAATTCACCTGCAACAGCGGAATACAGCAGGACGAGCCATAGAGAGAGAGAGAGAGAGAGAGAGAGAGAGAGAGAGAGAGAGAGAGAGAGAGAGAGAAAGACAGAGAGAGCCTGCAGGACGAACAGAACTAACACTCAGTGTGTCTGAGTGTATGTGAGTGTGTGTGTGAGAGAATATGTGCATTTGTGTGTGCGAGTGAGAGTGTATCTAAATGCGTGTGTGCAAGTGTGTGTGTGTGTGTGTGTGTGAGTGAGTGAGTGTGTGTGTGAGTGTGTGTGTCTAACTGAGTTTATAAAAGGGTTCATTTTGAATGCATAACTGTCTAAGTGTTATGGGAGTATTGTGAATTTTTTTAAATAAACATTGTAACATGAAAAAACAGAGTTTGATACTTTGCCTGAAGGAAAAACATGACAAAATGAAATAGTATTGTATAAAAAACTTGATACACACACACACACACTCACATCTCATGAAGGTAAAGTGTGTGACTAACACTGGATGCTGCATCATTAATGTTGCCTGAGCAGAAACTAGAGGAGGTTTAATTGAACACTTTGGATAATCAATACACACAACACACTTTACCTACTGTGGTGCACACTAGGTGTGTCTAGGCTCAGGTCCTCCATCTGATCTGGATACGGCCCGGATCCGGCTGACTACATCATGCGTTGTGGTCGTGTCTAGGCTCAGGTCCTCCATCTGATCTGGATACGGCCCGGATCCGGCTGACTACATCATGCGTTGTGGTCGTGTCTAGGCGCAGGTCCTCCATCTGATCTGGATACGGCCCGGATCCGGCTGACTACATCATGCGTTGTGGTCGTGTCTAGGCGCAGGTCCTCCATCTGATCTGGATACGGCCCGGATCCGGCTGACTGCATCATGCGTTGTGGTCGTGTCTAGGTGCAGGTCCACCATCTGATCTGGATACGGCCCGGATCCGGCTGACTGCATCATGTGTTGTGGTCGTGTCTAGGCGCAGGTCCTCCATCTGATCTGGATACGGCCCGGATCCGGCTGACTGCATCATGCGTTGTGGTCGTGTCTAGGCGCAGGTCCTCCATCTGATCTGGATACGGCCCGGATCCGGCTGACTGCATCATGCGTTGTGGTCGTGTCTAGGCGCAGGTCCTCCATCTGATCTGGATACGGCCCGGATCCGGCTGACTACATCATGCGTTGTGGTCGTGTCTAGACGCAGGTCCTCCATCTGATCTGGATACGGCCCGGATCCGGCTGACTACATCATGCGTTGTGGTCGTGTCTAGGCGCAGGTCCTCCATCTGATCTGGATACGGCCCGGATCCGGCTGACTACATCATGTGTTGTGGTCGTGTCTAGGCGCAGGTCCTCCATCTGATCTGGATACGGCCCGGATCCGGCTGACTGCATCATGCGTTGTGGTCGTGTCTAGGATGGAAATTGCTTACTGGCCAAACATAAAAGCTGACGTATGGAAATAGTGTAAGGAATGTGAAACTTGTCAAAAATATAAACCATAATTTTCAAAGCTGTCAAGTTACTTGCAATCAACACCAGTGGTGGAACCCGGATACATGCTGAGTGTGGATTTGATGGGTCCTTTCCCCAAGAGCTCTAAACAAAATGAGCTTCTTTTAGTTGTATTTGATTATTGTTCAAAGTGGGTGGAGCTTTTTCCACTGAGGACGGCCAAAGCACCACAAAGTTGAGGAGATTTTTACAAGGTGTGGAACTCCTGCCTGTCTCGTATTTTTAATGCAAAACAAAGTTATACAAGTACACAACTGCATGAAATATATCACACTGAAATGTGTGTGGTTTTTGAATATTTTATTACAAAAATCTTACATATTGTACCTTTAAACAAAATAAAATTTCTTCGCAAATCAAATATCACTCAAATCCCAGCAGAAAAAAAACACAAATTCATGATGTGAAGAGTTTCTCTCAATTTCAAAAAAAAAAAAAAAAAAAATTCAGCACATGGTCTTGGAAGTTCGGCATGCATGGAGGAGGAGATCACAGAACAGCAGCTCATGAGGAACACAGTCATGTGACGGACTGACGTTCAGGTGTCGAGGCTAATCTGGGCGAAGCGGTACTGCAGGGACGAGGTGTGTGTATATGTGTGTGTGTGTGTGTGTGTGTGTGTGTGTGTGCGCTCAGGTGTCGAGGCTGATCTGGGCGAAGCGGTACTGCAGGGACGAGGTGTGTGTATATGTGTGTGTGTGTGTGTGCTCAGGTGTCGAGGCTGATCTGGGCGAAGCGGTACTGCAGGGACGAGGTGTGTGTATATGTGTGTGTGTGTGTGTGTGTGTGTGTGCTCAGGTGTCGAGGCTGATCTGGGCGAAGCGGTACTGCAGGGACGAGGGGTTGCGCAGGAGCACGAGTCCACGCTGGTCCTGTGTCTGCGTGAGGAGTGTGTGTGTGAGGCCAGTCAGGCTGACGAAGGCCAGAGCCTCTCCACACCCAGAGGTCAGAGAGAAGTCGCCCTGCGTGACCCATCCCAGAGTCTGCCGGCTGCAGTGGGACACGACCCTGGGAAGAGGAGGAGGACACACCCCCCGCAGGACACGCTCCCGACGCTCCGGATCCGCAGGGTCGCTCCGGTCCCTCGGGTGATCTGTGTGTCGGGGCTCCTGCGGGCCGCTGCTGTGTCCATCTGTGCGCAGCAGCTGGAGGTCAGAGGTCGTGGGCACACACACCATGGCGTGCAGCGCAGGCTGGCCTTTACTCAGCAGACGCAGACGCACCCAGAGGAGAGAACGCCTGAACTCCTGCTGTAGAGCTGTAGCCGCCGCAGGGGTCAGAGGGGGGTCAGGGGTCACGCCAAGCCGGGTCAGAGGGGGGTCAGGGGTCACGTGCAGCCGGGTCAGCGGGGGGTCAGGGGTCACGCGCAGACGCAGTCGACGCCGGATCCAACCAGACAGCAGCCGCAGCTCCTTCAGACTCCTGCAACACACAATTATGTCTAAATACCAGTGCATTCTGGTCTTAAAGTGACAGCAGCCTAATATCCCTAGTGTTGTCTGTGTCATTAATGTTAATAAAACAACAAAATCCAGCTTTAACAAAGATGGAACTATATTTATTTTTTTACAGTGAACTGTGGTCTCGTGAGAGGTAGCGTATCACCAAAGCGGGGCTTGCTTCATAAATCGAGTCCAGGCTGAGATCAAGTCACTGGTTTCTTTTTAAAGGGATTGAAATTAAATGTTGGTATGTTTTAGCTTACCTGAAGGGCATCCAAGATGTAGGTGTCTTTGTTTCCGCAGTAGTTTCAATTGTGATATTTTTAGGTCAACCCGTTCTTGTCTGTCAGTCATATAATGCAGGTCTGTGGTCACTGTCTCAAAGAGCATGCACAGAGAAGTCCAAATTAAAACAATTCCCCATCGTAAGTACACATTGATGGCCTAAGACACGAAACGAGCGGTTTGTGTGAGAAAACGAACAATATTTATATCGTTTTTACCTCTTGTACACAACCACGTCCAAGTGATCTGAGGGCGCGCGCCTTTAGTCTGCGCAAGTGCCGGAAAGTGTACAAGAGGTAAAAACGATATAAATATTGTTCGTTTTCTCACACAAACCGCTCGTTTCGTGTCTTAGGCCATCAATGTGTACTTACGATGGGGAATTGTTTTAATTTGGACTCTGTGCATGCTCTTTGAGACAGTGACCACAGACCTGCATTATATGACTGACAGACAAGAACGGGTTGACCTAAAAATATCACAATTGAAACTACTGCGGAAACAAAGACACCTACATCTTGGATGCCCTTGAGGTAAGCTAAAACATACCAACATTTAATTTCAAAGTGAACTATCCCTTTAATAATCAACTCTTTATGCTCTCTAACAAACACAGGCAGTCTCTCTGTTCTCAGCTCATTAACAGCTGTCCCACCGCTGAGGAACTGGTAACTGTAGTCCGGGACCAGGTGGCCATCTTGGTTTGTAGTTCCCATTGCTGGATGGCACACAGCTTGCCTCTACGACATACACTCTCACGAAGCCACAGAACAAAGTGTTATTTTACATTTAGAGTTAATTATTCATCTCTGTACCTGAATATACTGTTAGGCAAGGCAAGTGTATTTATATAGCACATTTCATACACAATGGCAATTACATAAGCCATCGGGGTTAGACTGACTGACCTCAGAACAGTGAACGGTGTCTGGTCTCTGCTGTCCGTCTCTTCGCTCCGACTCACTAGCTCCTCCCACTCCTCCGTCAGCTGTTGCCAGGGGCAACGGAACGGCGCCAAGCAGCCATGTTTGACGTAGTTGGTGCGTTTTGATGGAGGACGTCTGAAACAGTCAAAAGTGATTCTCTATTGTATCATGGACACACAAAAAACACAAAACAACACTTCTCAACATCTCCCATCCCACCTTTTGAACTTTTCCAGAAGCTCCTGCTCCTGCTCGGACTGGAAGCGCTCTCCTGCAGGGCAGTCTGGGTAATCGTGAGGGAAGTGAGGCTGACCCATGAACTGGGAGTGTTTGACACTCATGTGGAGGCCGCCGACTCGAACGCCACGATACACCTGAAGACAACACACACCTGCCATTAGACGTCACACGCGCCGACAGGAGATCACGGTGGACATCTGAGACGGAGCGCGAGGAGACGTCGTACGGAGAGAAAGCAGGACTCGTTGAGCTTCCAGATCCGGCTGTGATTGGCTCTGTAACGATGCCCTCATGACGCGATTCGACACACATCACGAAACTGGTATTAAAGCGATACTCCAACACGTGTGGTAAAAGGTTAACACAAGATCAACTGTTGATTAAAATAATAAATTTGATAGTACATTCTGTGTGTGTAAATGAATAGTCTTGGACTTGGTGCTGAAACCCAATGAACAATAGAGACCAGAATAACAATATTCATGATTCTGAAGCTGAAAATACAGCATTATTTTAAACGAATATGAACTCTGTCACTGACTAGATATATTAAAATAATAATGCAGGACGCTTTTACTAGTAACTCAGACCTGGCATTATCAGGAGCAACACATGTTCCCCGATCGCATTACTATACATTATATTCAACATTATATACAGTAGTTTAATGCAGTACTGACACTAAAACAGAAAAATTGATTTATTTTCCCACATGGTAATTTTTATTTCTATCCACGATATATATTGTTGCATTTTTGCATTGCGATGTATTGTTCCACGCTGTGAGGACAGCAGTGATCAGACGACTGTAAAGAGCGGCTCCTTCACAGTAAACACAGTCCGATCGCTTATCAACCAACAACGGCCCTTAGTTCTCACATTGCAAACAGTTTTGTACAATTTATTTGACGACTTATCTTATATCCCTGTTGAAAGTGTTCCACGGCCCCCTAGTGGTCATCGCCCACTGGTGTGTACACTACACTGATGTACTCTACACTGGTGTACACTCAGGGTTGGGGAGTAACGGAATACATGTAACGGCGTTATGTAATCAGGATACAAAAATCCAGTAACTGTAATCCGTTACAGTTACGTCAAAAAACGTAGTAATCAGATTATAGTTACATTTTGAAAAAAGGGGGAATACTTTCAGGATTACAATGGTTTCATTTAAAACTATATAAATAATTATTTTGGCATAATAACACATATTAAGCGCTGCTTGATTATACAGTAGTTCCTGGTTCTGTTGCCAGTAATGACTCGCGTGTGCCACGCGCTGGTGCATGTGCAAATAACAACTGTCTACAATCTCCTCAGATGCAGATTGAATTACTGCTGCTAAACGACGCTGCCTGCGGGTAAAATCGCTTTTAATTCATGGAAATTCCGCTGCTATTTTGTAGAAATTCGGAGGGTAGCTTTTTTAGTACCCAAAATGTCCTTTCTTAATCTTGTTTCACGTAACGGGATGTTCGCTGTCTAGGTAACATAGGGGAACTCCCACTGCCAACGCCACAAGTTCAGTCAGGCAAATTAAGAAAGATCACGGCTTTAGTCAACATGTAGGCCTATTTTAAAATAAACTAATATGTAGATTGTGTAAAAAAAATTAAATGTTTTTATTTTTTAGTTAAAAATGTGTTAAAAATAAAAGAAAACAATCTGTAATACCATACATTAGCCACTAGATGTCTGTATAGCCCTTTACATAAATATATATTCAGGCCTGTGTTAAGGCCAAATTCTTAATAAATAAAAGTTTTTTTTTTATTTTTTACTTTATTTATATACGTGACCTTGAAGTAATCCAAAAGTAATCAGTTACATTACTTTCATATTATAGTACTTGGATTACGTTACTGAATACTTTTTTTATGAAGTAATTTGTAACTGTAACGGAATACATTTTTAAAGTAACCCTCCCAAGCCTGTGTACACTACACTGGTGTAATGACCCCATTTTACAACGTATGAAACCTCTATTTTACACCGTCTCCTTTACGCTCGTTTCACGAAAACAAGTCTGAGAGGAAACGTGAGAGACGTGAGATGAGACGCACCAGCGGGACCCAGAAGGACATTCCCCATCCCTTGGGAAGCAGCAGATCCCAGCCGGAGCCCCAGTGCCGACGCTCCTCTCCACACACACGCCCCGCATGATGGACCAGCAGAACCGGCACAGCAGAGGAAGAGGAGAGCCGGGAGCCGGGAACCAGCAGATCACTCCTCCTGCGGTTCAGCTCCTGACACACACACACACAGAGAGAGAGAGAGAGACACACACACACACAGAGAGAGAGAGAGAGAGAGAGAGAGAGAGACACACACACACACAGAGAGAGAGAGAGACACACACACACACACAGAGAGAGAGAGAGAGAGACACACAAACACAGAGAGAGAGAGAGAGAGAGAGAGAGAGAGAGAGAGAGAGAGAGAGAGACACAGAGACACACACACACACACACACAGAGAGAGAGAGAGAGAGAGAGAGAGAGAGAGAGAGAGAGAGAGAGAGAGACACACACACAGAGAGAGAGAGAGAGAGAGACACACACACACACACACACACACAGAGAGAGAGAGAGAGAGAGACACACACACACAGAGAGAGAGAGAGAGAGAGAGACACACACACACACAAACACAGAGAGAGAGAGAGAGAGAGAGAGAGAGAGAGAGAGAGAGAGAGAGAGAGAGACAGAGACACACACACACACAGAGAGAGAGACACAGAGACAAGTCAAGTCAAGTCAAGTTTATTTATATAGCGCTTTTCACAATACAGATTGTATCAAAGCAGCTTCACGGTATTAAATTAAAAGAATACATCAATGTTTGTTTCTAGTGGAAAACGTCCACGTTTGGTAAAGCTGATCAATAGTATCGTTGATTGATTAATTAAATTAAGTATCCCCAACTGAGCAAGCCAAAGGCAACAGTGTCAAGGAACCGAAAAACTCCATCAGGTGACAAAAAAAAAAACCTTGGGAGAACCCAGGCTCAGTCGGGGGCCAGTTCTCCTCTGGCGTTTATGAACTAGAGGCCGGATTTAACTGTAAGATTAAAAGTATTATATAAATGCCTGGCTGAAGAGATGCGTCTTTAATCTAGTTTTAAACTGGGAGAGCGAGTCTGAGCAACGAACAGTATCAGGAAGACTATTCCAGAGTTTTGGAGCTAAATGTGAAAATGCTCTCCCTCCTTTGGTGGATCTGGATATCCTAGGTATGACCAAAAGCCTCGAATTTAGTGATCTTAAAGAGCGCGATGGATTATAGGGCGATAGAAGGTCCGTTAAATAGACTGGAGCTAAGCCGTTTAGGGCTTTATAAGTCAGTAGCAATACCTTGTAATTAATACGGGACTTTATAGGTAACCAATGTAGTGATGATAAAATCTGTGTTATATGATCATATTTTCTTGATCTAGTAAGAACTCTAGCGGCGGCATTTTGGACTAACTGTATCTTGTTTATTGAGGATGCAGGACAACCTGCTAATAAAGCATTACAGTAATCTAGTCTCGAGGTCATGAACGCATGAACTAGCTTTTCTGCGTCAAAAACTGATAGCATGTTACGTAGCTTAGCAATGTTTCTAAGGTGGAAAAAGGCTGTTCTTGTAACATGAAATATGATTTTCAAAAGACAGGTTGCAGTCTAGTATAACACCCAGGTCTTTCACTGTAGAGGATAAAGTAACAGGACATCCTACTATGTTAAAGTTGTAGTGTGAGAGGTTTTGTGGGTGGTTTTTTGAACCGATGAGTAGTACCTCTGTCTTGTCTGGATTCAATAAAAGGAAATTGCGCGTCATCCAATCTTTTATATCTTTAACACACTCTGACAATTTGGATAATTTAGCGTTTTCATCCGGCCGTGATGAAATATATATTTGAGTGTCATCAGCATAACAATGGAAACTAATTCCATGTTTCCTTATAATATTTCCAAGTGGCAGCATATATATTGAGAATAATAGAGGGCCTAACACAGATCCCTGCGGCACTCCATAGTTTACTGGAGTTATGATCGATTTTTCTCCATTTAAATAGACAAAATGGTAGCGGTCTGATAAGTATGATCTGAACCAGCTTAATGCTTGTCCTTGAACACCAGTATAATTTTGTAGTCGATCTAAGAGTATTGTGTGATCTATAGTATCGAACGCAGCACTAAGATCAAGTAAAACTAGTATTGAGATACAGCCTTGGTCAGAAGCTAATAGTAAATCATTAGTGATTTTAATGAGCACAGTTTCAGTGCTATGATGCGGTCTGAATCCAGACTGAAACTTTTCATAGGTGTCATTTTCTTGCAAGAAAGAGCCCAGTTGGGTGGACAACTTTTTCTAGTATTTTAGACATAAAAGGAAGATTTGAAATGGGTCTATAATTTGCTAGGTTATTATGATCTAATTGTGGTTTCTTAAAGGAGAACTCCGGTCAATTTTAACATTGAGCTCATTTTATTGTACATTTGGAGTGCTGTCAATACAGAGAACAACTACAAAAATCAGTGTTGCCTACACCGAGTTATTCTATTTTTAAAATTTGCACCCTGTTGACTTCAATGGGGCAAGTACTAAACCTGCTTTTAGGCTCTTAACATCCTTGATGTGTCATTACAAGTGCACAGAAAATGTGAGTGATTCCTTCTGAGTGAACACGAGTGGATCTGACTGCAGTAGATGTAAAAGATATGTATAAAAATGATGTTATTTAAGCCAGCGCAAATACCTGTTTACATCCTGTTTTTCGGTTGAAGTCCATAGTAATCGATTGTCGAGTTCACGCGCGTGATCATAGGTAACTAAACCTATGCGCGTGAACTCGGCAATCGACTACTTTGGACTTCAACCGAAAAACAGGATGTAAACAGGTATTTGCGCTGGCTTAAATAACATCATTTTTATACATATCTTTTACATCTACCGCAGTCAGATCCACTCGTGTTCACTCAGAAGGAATCACTCACATTTTCTGTGCACTTGTAATGACACATCAAGGATGTTAAGAGCCTAAAAGCAGGTTTAGTACTTGCCCCATTGAAGTCAACAGGGTGCAAATTTTAAAAATAGAATAACTCGGTGTAGGCAACACCGATTTTTGTAGTTGTTCTCTGTATTGACAGCACTCCAAATGTACAAAAAAATGAGCTCAATGTTAAAATTGACCGGAGTTCTCCTTTAATGAGTGGTTTTATAACTGCCAATTTAAATGTTCTTGGAACATGACCTAAAGATAAAGATGAGTTAATAATATTGAGGAGAGGCTCTTCCACTACAGGTAACACTTCTTTCAGTAGTTTAGTGGGTATAGGATCTAATAAACATGTTGTTGTTTTAGATGAAGTGATAAGTTTATTTAACTCTTTTTGTTCTATAGTTGTAAAGCACTGTAATTGTTCTTGCGGGGTGATAGTTGAGGCTGAATTATAAGGCGCGATTGAGGATTGAACGTTTACAACTGTGGTTCTGATGTTTTCTATTTTCTCAGTGAAGAACTTCATGAAATCATTGCTACTAAACTGTAACGGAATATTTTGTTCAGGTGACATCCGTTTATTTGTTAGTCTAGCCACGGTGTTAAATAAAAACCTAGGATTGTTTTGGTTGTTTTCTATTAGTTTGCGGAGGTGCTCAGCCCTGGCCGCTTATAGGGCCTTTTTATAACGTGACATACTGTCTTTTTACGCTCTAAATTACGGGTTTCTCTCTTTAGAACATGCGTAGTATTGTTGTACCATGGTGCTTTACTTTTCTCTCTGACCTTTTTTAATCTAATGGGTGCAACAATATCCAATTTTCCAGAGAGAATGGTGCTCATAGTGCTAGTTAATTCCTCTAGTTCATCTGTTTGTTTGGGTTCACTGAGCAGCTGAGACAGATCATATAAGCTATTTGAAAAATTATCTATGGTGGATGGAAGGATTGTTCTGCCTAATCGATAACACGGCGCAGCATGATATATTAAAGGAGTACGTAATATGCAAGTTACCATGTAATGGTCAGTAACATCATCACTTTGTGGAATGATATCTATATCGGTTGGATCGGTTCCATGTGATATAATTAAATCGAGTGTATGATTAAAACGATGAGTTGGTCCGGTAACGTTTTGCTTAACCCCAAAGGAGTTTAATAAATCTGTAAACGCAGCCCCTAACGCATCATTTGGATTATCTACGTGTATGTTAAAATCTCCAACAATTAATGCATTATCGACATTGACTAATAGGTCTGAGAGAAAATCTGCAAACTCTTTTAGGAAATCAGCGTAAGGCCCAGGCGGTCTATATACGGTAGCCAAGGCTAGAGATAATAGGGATGTTTTTCTAACATCTAAGAGCGTAACATTTAGTACAAGTACTTCAAACGAAATAAACTTATAACCTGTTTTCTGAGTAACATTGAGAATATCTTTATAGATCATTGCAACACCGCCGCCACGACCAATCAGACGGGGCTCATGCTTATAGGAGTATCCTGATGGAGTAGACTCATTTAGACCGAAATAATCATTTGGTTTAAGCCAGGTTTCAGTAAGGCAAAGTACATCGAAGCTATTATCTGTGACTATTTCATTTACAATAACTGCCTTAGGTGTGAGAGATCTAATGTTTAAAAGACCTAGCTTTAGAAATTGTTTTTGATTACTAATAGCAACATTTTCTGTTTTAATAACAATTAGATTTTTCCTAGATCCTGCAGTAGATTTATCATTTGATCTCACTAGACACACACACACACGGAAAGTGTCGTTTAATTGTTCTCTGTTCTCGAGCAGAGGTTCTCACACCTGTCCTGAAGTGTCCCTCATCATCACACCTGAGCTCATCAGCACACACACACACACACACACACACACACACACACAGAGAGAGAGGGACACACACACACACACACACACACACACACACACACGCCCCGCATGATGGACCAGCAGAACCAGCACAGCAGAAGAAGAGGAGAGCCAGGAACCAGCAGATCACTCCTGCAGTTCAGCTCCTGACACACACACACACACACACACAGAGAGAGAGAGAGACACACACACACACAGAGAGAGAGAGAGAGAGAGAGAGAGAGAGAGAGAGAGAGAGAGAGAGAGAGAGAGAGAGACACAGAGAGAGAGAGAGAGAGACACACACACACACACAGATGTGCAGGGCTGATGTTCTCCAGAGCGGCTTATTATATAAATGAACTAAATTAATAACTTTTTCACAACAGAAATGAAGCATCACTGAACTTCCCTAAGCTGGACTGTGACGCTACTTTCTTCTGGAATCAAACTCTGTTGCATTATTTCCCTGTTATCTCTGTGAAGCTGCTCTGAAACACTCTGGATTGTATAAAGCGCTGTATAAACGATTGACAGGTTTGAGAAGCTGCTCTAGAGGTCATGAGGCTGATGTTTGTAGATCACCAGAAACTCTTGATCCGGATCACTGGAATCCGATCGGATGTTATTTACCTGATCCGACAGTCAGTGTGTGTCGCGTGTGTTTACCTGATCCGACAGTCAGTGTGTGTCGCGTGTGTTTACCTGATCCGACAGTCAGTGTGTGTCGCGTGTGTTTACCTGATCCTGTCAGTGTGTGTTGCGTGTGTTTACCTGATCCAGTCAGTGTGTGTCTCGTGTGTTTACCTGATCCAGTCAGTGTGTGTCTCGTGTGTTTACCTGATCCAGTCAGTGTGTGTCGCGTGTGTTTACCTGATCCGACAGTCAGTGTGTGTCTCGTGTGTTTACCTGATCCAGTCAGTGTGTGTTGCGTGTGTTTACCTGATCCAGTCAGTGTGTGTCTCGTGTGTTTACCTGATCCGACAGTCAGTGTGTGTCTCGTGTGTTTACCTGATCCAGTCAGTGTGTGTCTCGTGTGTTTACCTGATCCGACAGTCAGTGTGTGTCGCGTGTGTTTACCTGATCCGACAGTCAGTGTGTGTCTCGTGTGTTTACCTGATCCGACAGTCAGTGTGTGTCTCGTGTGTTTACCTGATCCGACAGTCAGTGTGTGTCGCGTGTGTTTACCTGATCCGACAGTCAGTGTGTGTCTCGTGTGTTTACCTGATCCAGTCAGTGTGTGTCTCGTGTGTTTACCTGATCCGACAGTCAGTGTGTGTCTCGTGTGTTTACCTGATCCAGTCAGTGTGTGTCTCGTGTGTTTACCTGATCCAGTCAGTGTGTGTCTCGTGTGTTTACCTGATCCAGTCAGTGTGTGTCTCGTGTGTTTACCTGATCCAGTCAGTGTGTGTCTCGTGTGTTTACCTGATCCGACAGTCGGTCGCGTGTCACACACTCTCGAATCGACTCGTCCCACAGCGAGCTCTGACTGCAGTGAGCCGGCACTCCTCTGAGTCTCAGATCCCGCACACCATCCTCCTCTAGTGGGAGAAACACACACACACACACACTCATCATGACAGTCTGCTGTGTGTGTGTGTGTGTGTGTGTGTGTATATATGTGTGTGAGTGTGTGTGAGTGTGAGACATGACAGCACACACACTCGTCATGACCGTCTGCTACTGCGCGTGTGTAAGAGTGTGAGAGAATCTCAGGCCCTGCCAGGATTCGAACCTGGTTACTCTGCATGGAGGCGCAGAGGCTCCCGGAGCTCAGGGTCATATATACACACACACACGCGCACACACACACACACACACACACACACGCGCACACACACACACACACACACACACACCTGTGCTGGGCTGTAGGTCAGGTACAGTTTTTCCACGTTTCTGAGGTAAAGTCAGTCTGGGATCATCTATAGTCAGTCCCAACACACAGCCTGCTGGGAGCTCAGCTGTGGAACACACTCCTGTAAAACACACACACACACCATCAGGCATCCACCGCCTCCATCAGAGAGTCATGTGACCTCAGTGTTCGTTCACCTCTCAGCAGCTGGAAAGTGTGTGTCTGTTGCTGATGGAGGCTTTCGTTCTCGCCACTCAACATCTACAGGAACCAGAGAGAGTCATCAGCCAATCACAGAGAGAATCATCAGCCAATCACAGAGAGAATCATCAGCCAATCACAGCGAGAGTCATCAGCCAATCACAGAGAGAGTCATCAGCCAATCACAGAGAGAATCACAGCGCAAGAGTGTGATGTCATCAGTCTCTCACCTCACTGGCTGGACGGAGTGTGTCTGTGAGCACCGTGTGAGCCAGCGGACCAATCAGACGAAAGCGCACAATCTCCATGGTGAGGTCGCTAAACAGGATATGATGAACGATCACATTAAACACCTCTGGAAACAGATCACTCTTAATTCTAATGTAGAAACACATTTTCTGTAAAGATGCTTTGAAACGATATGTAGAGAGTATGCGTGTGACATCACCATCTGTGCGGTTACACACACACACACCGAGTGGCAGAGACACTGAGTGGCAGAAACACTGAGTGGCAATATTTGTTTTCAGTGTGAATGCCGTGAAAACCACACAAAACACATCTAAAATGGGAGAGAGCTTTGAGATTGACTGTACAAATAGATTTGACAAGAAATCTGAGGAATATTTTCACACACTGCTGAAAGCTACAGAACAGAGAAGCGAATGAATCGCTGCGATTCACAGAAACATCTGGATCCAGGCAGAGAACGCTGGATTTGCTGTGATTATTTTGTGTCGATATGCTGAATTATGGGGTAAAATCACACCCTATATATTGTATTGTTATATATTGTATTGACAACTCATCAATTAAATATTTACCATCATATTTTCTGCATACCGTATTTTCCAGACTATAAGTCGCTCCGGAGTATAAGTCGCATCAGTCAAAAAATGCGTCATGAAGAGGAAAAAAACATCAATAAGTCGCACTGGACTATAAGTCGCATTTATTTAGAATTTTTTTTCAGAAAATCCAAGACCAAGAACAGACATTTAATCTGGAAAGGCAAGTTATTCAACTACACAGTAGCACACAGAACAACAGGCTGAGTAACGTTAGGTGTCCGGTATGTTAACGCAACACATTAACAGTTATTCAGCTAAACAATAGAATAAAGAACATATACCTGGGAGGCTGAATAGGCTAAATTAACATAAGCCAGCGAGTCTAACAAGCAAGTTACCAGTAAACAAGTTCACAAGCTCCCGCGATCTCATTCCACATCATTTTCTTCATCCTTGGTGTCGCTTCTGAACAACTCCGCCAACTAGAGCGCCCTCTCGCGGCTGTAGACGGTAATGTTTTCTCTTGGTTCATCTCAGTCTGAATTAATTTTGATATATAAGTCGCACCTGAATATAAGTCGCAGGACCAGCCAAACTATGAAAAAAAGTGCGACTTATAGTCCGGAAAATACGGTAATTGGATGTTTTTAAATAAAAACTGACATAAATCTACACAAGTTTAGGGCTGGACGATATGATGATAAAATAACACTGATATAAGTGATCTCATGGATTTAAACCTATATTGCGTTTATATAAAGCGTTCACAGGCACATGTATTATGTATTTCCCCGGTGTGGAAATCAGGCTGATATAAAGGTCAGGAAACAGGATTCTTGCTGCATGTTAATATCCACGGATCACTGGACCTTTGGTGAGTTGTAAGGAACACTATATCGAATCCAACCTTTAGTTTAAACCGATAATTGTTCGTTTTACTCACATTTTCCCCAATTAAATCACTCAGCAGCTCTTCTGCCACTCAGTCCGGCTGAGGGAGAGTGTTCCCGCGAGAAACTCACGTCAGTGCAGAAACTCGACAGTGAAAAGCGCAATCATCATAAAGCATGTGACATCATCAGACGGAGACACCTGATGGCAGTGGCGGGGGACTCCCAGGATAATGTGTGACCCTGGACCACAAAACCAGTCTTATGTGTAATTTTTTTAAAATTGAGATTTATACATCATCTGAAAGCTGAATACATAATCTTTCCATTGACGTATGGTTTGTTAGGATAGGACAATATTTGGTCGAGATACAACTATTTGAAAATCGTGCACAGATAACGTGCGAGTCCCGATTTTTTCACTCTATGATGGTTAAATTTAGCAGTTAATCCGTGAATCACATGCAAGCCGAACCGTGTGGAGCTGATCCGTACGCATCACGGATCTCTAGTGTGTGTGTGTGTGTGTGTGTGTGTGTGTGTGAGAGTGAGTGTGTGTGTGAGTGAGTGAGTGAGTCTCTACCTGATGGTGATGTGTGTGTCGGTGGACTCCCAGCGCACCGGAGCTCCAGCGGGTCGAGTCCCGTCTCCCAGCAGCCTCTTGGAGGGAGGACCGGTGTCGTCTTCATCCCTCTTCCTCTTCCTCTTCCTCCCTGCAGGATCCGCTTCGGGATGAAGATCCTCACACACGGACACGGCCTGAGAACACCCACACACCAGCAGCAGCTCCGACAGCACTTCCTGTCACATGATCAGAGAAGACAAGCGGTTAAACACCCAAACACAGGCGAGTTTGTGTGCAGCCCTTTCTCTTCATCCTCCTCTATTGGAGTCGAGAGTATATGTGCACTTTTGATGTTATTGTTTTCGGCTGATAAGTGAATATATGAAAGCCGATGAATAGTGTATTATGTCCTTCAGATGCGACTGTTCAACATGATGGTTCTGAATTGCTTGAAATATGATTGGAATCACTTTGAAAAGGAAAATATAGTTTAGGGATGCAGCGATATGAAGATTTTGGCCGATACTGATAACCGATAATTCTTTATATCTGAAAGCCCATAACCGATATATAAGCCGGTATATCTAAATCCAAATTAAAATTTATTATATTAGACGCCCTGTGAATTTTTTTTTGTTTTTGTTTTTTGAGAGCCTGATTACAAAACCAAAAGTCTCACCATTAAAGTCACGACCCAATCACACAATTATGATGATGATGTTCTCGTTATAATGTTCTGTAGCCGATATGACAGATCTGCACATGTTGCTCTGAACTCTGAATTTTCCTTTTTTGAAGTGATGCCAATCATATTTCAAGCACTTCAGAGCCATCATGTCTAACAGTCGCATCAGAAGCGTCTCAGCTGGAGGAAATAATACATTATCGGCTTTAATATATCAGACAAATCTTCTTATTGTGCCGATAATGATAACATTAATAATGAACATATATCAGCCGATATATCATACACCCCTAGTCGCGAGTGCTGAATGTTGAGCTACAAATCATCATCATCATCTTCATCTTCATCATCATGAGTCACTTAAATTGTCAAATTGCCGCCAGTCTGTTTATGTTTATCATTCATTTAATAATCATTCCATAATCTGTACTGAATAAAGCACTACAGAAATAAAGGTGAATTGTCTTCATGGATATTACCGATTAAAGAGTGTTTGGAAAGTGTTTGATTAGTGTTATTATAGAGACGGCAGGAATATTAGAGTCTCTCGCGCTTGAACGGTTTAAAGTCATATTGAAATGCTCACAAAGGAATCGATATTTTTATTTTATAACAAGCATCCGATCCCTGACCTCAAGTATTCGATTCCAGAATCAGAACTGATTTTCGATTCCCAAGCCTAGACCCTGAGTGAACTAACAGCGAACACTGTCCTTCTAGACCAGGGTTCACCAATCTCGGTCCTGGAGGGCCGCTGTCCTGCAGAGTTTAGCTCCAACCCCAATTAAACACACCTGAACCAGCTAATCAAGGTCTCACTAGGCATACTAGAAACTTCCAAACAGGTGTTGGAGCTGAACTCTGCAGGGACAGCGGCCCTCCAGGACCGAGATTGGTGAACCCTGTTCTAGACTGTGCTGTGCGAACACACGCGTGTCACATGTTGCTCAAGCCTTCACATCCGCACCGTTGTGGAGTGTGTTCTGGGTTAGGGTGTGGAGTGTGTTCTGGGTTAGGGTGAGGAGTGTGTTCTGGGTTAGGGTGTGGAGTGTGTTCTGGGGTTAGGGTGAGGAGTGTGTTCTGGGTTAGTGTGTTCTGGGTTAGGGTGTGGAGTGTGTTCTGGGTTAGGGTGAGGAGTGTGTTCTGGGTTAGGGTGTGGAGTGTGTTCTGGGTTAGGGTGTGGAGTGTGTTCTGGGTTAGGGTAAGGAGTGTGTTCTGGGTTAGTGTGTTCTGGGTTAGGGTGTGGAGTGTGTTCTGGGTTAGGGTGTGGAGTGTGTTCTGGGTTAGGGTGAGGAGTGTGTTCTGGGTTAGTGTGTTCTGGGTTAGGGTGAGGAGTGTGTTCTGGGTTAGTGTGTGGAGTGTGTTCTGGGTTAGGGTGAGGAGTGTGTTCTGGGTTAGGGTGAGGAGTGTGTTCTGGGTTAGGGTGAGGAGTGTGTTCTGGGTTAGTGTGTGGAGTGTGTTCTGGGTTAGTGTGTTCTGGGTTAGGGTGAGGAGTGTGTTCTGGGTTAGGGTGTGGAGTGTGTTCTGGGTTAGGGTGTGGGTGTGTTCTGGGTTAGGGTAAGGAGTGTGTTCTGGGTTAGTGTGTTCTGGGTTAGGGTGTGGAGTGTGTTCTGGGTTAGTGTGTTCTGGGTTAGGGTGTGGAGTGTGTTCTGGGTTAGGGTGTGGAGTGTGTTCTGGGTTAGGGTGTGGAGTGTGTTCTGGGTTAGGGTAAGGAGTGTGTTCTGGGTTAGTGTGTTCTGGGTTAGGGTGTGGAGTGTGTTCTGGGTTAGGGTGTGGAGTGTGTTCTGGGTTAGGGTGAGGAGTGTGTTCTGGGTTAGGGTGTGGAGTGTGTTCTGGGTTAGGGTGAGGAGTGTGTTCTGGGTTAGGGTGTGGAGTGTGTTCTGGGTTAGGGTGAGGAGTGTGTTCTGGGTTAGTGTGTTCTGGGTTAGGGTGTGGAGTGTGTTCTGGGTTAGGGTGTGGAGTGTGTTCTGGGTTAGGGTGAGGAGTGTGTTCTGGGTTAGGGTGTGGAGTGTGTTCTGGGTTAGGGTGAGGAGTGTGTTCTGGGTTAGTGTGTTCTGGGTTAGGGTGTGGAGTGTGTTCTGGGTTAGGGTGTGGAGTGTGTTCTGGGTTAGGGTGAGGAGTGTGTTCTGGGTTAGGGTGAGGAGTGTGTTCTGGGTTAGTGTGTTCTGGGTTAGGGTGTGGAGTGTTCTGGGTTAGGGTGTGGAGTGTGTTCTGGGTTAGGGTGAGGAGTGTGTTCTGGGTTAGGATGTGGAGTGTGTTCTGGGTTAGGGTGAGGAGTGTGTTCTGGGTTAGGGTGAGGAGTGTGTTCTGGGTTAGTGTGTGGAGTGTGTTCTGGGTTAGTGTGTTCTGGGTTAGGGTGAGGAGTGTGTTCTGGGTTAGTGTGTGGAGTGTGTTCTGGGTTAGTGTGTTCTGGGTTAGGGTGTGGAGTGTGTTCTGGGTTAGGGTGTGGAGTGTGTTCTGGGTTAGGGTGAGGAGTGTGTTCTGGGTTAGTGTGTTCTGGGTTAGGGTGAGGAGTGTGTTCTGGGTTAGTGTGTGGAGTGTGTTCTGGGTTAGTGTGTTCTGGGTTAGGGTGAGGAGTGTGTTCTGGGTTAGGGTGTGGAGTGTGTTCTGGGTTAGGGTGTGGGTGTGTTCTGGGTTAGGGTAAGGAGTGTGTTCTGGGTTAGTGTGTTCTGGGTTAGGGTGTGGAGTGTGTTCTGGGTTAGGGTGAGGAGTGTGTTCTGAGTTAGGGTGTGGGTGTGTTCTGGGTTAGGGTAAGGAGTGTGTTCTGGGTTAGTGTGTTCTGGGTTAGGGTGAGGAGTGTGTTCTGGGTTAGGGTGTGGAGTGTGTTCTGGGTTAGGGTGTGGGTGTGTTCTGGGTTAGGGTAAGGAGTGTGTTCTGGGTTAGTGTGTTCTGGGTTAGGGTGAGGAGTGTGTTCTGGGTTAGGGTGTGGAGTGTGTTCTGGGTTAGGGTGTGGGTGTGTTCTGGGTTAGGGTAAGGAGTGTGTTCTGGGTTAGTGTGTTCTGGGTTAGGGTGAGGAGTGTGTTCTGGGTTAGGGTGAGGAGTGTGTTCTGGGTTAGGGTGTGGAGTGTGTTCTGGGTTAGGGTGTGGAGTGTGTTCTGGGTTAGGGTGAGGAGTGTGTTCTGGGTTAGTGTGTTCTGGGTTAGGGTGTGGAGTGTGTTCTGGGTTAGGGTGTGGAGTGTGTTCTGGGTTAGGGTGAGGAGTGTGTTCTGGGTTAGGGTGTGGAGTCTGTTCTGGGTTAGGGTGAGGAGTGTGTTCTGGGTTAGTGTGTTCTGGGTTAGGGTGTGGAGTGTGTTCTGGGTTAGGGTGAGGAGTGTGTTCTGGGTTAGGGTGTGGAGTGTGTTCTGGGTTAGGGTGAGGAGTGTGTTCTGGGTTAGGGTGAGGAGTGTGTTCTGGGTTAGTGTGTTCTGGGTTAGGGTGTGGAGTGTGTTCTGGGTTAGGGTGTGGAGTGTGTTCTGGGTTAGGGTGAGGAGTGTGTTCTGGGTTAGTGTGTTCTGGGTTAGGGTGTGGAGTGTGTTCTGGGTTAGGGTGTGGAGTGTGTTCTGGGTTAGGGTGAGGAGTGTGTTCTGGGTTAGGGTGTGGAGTCTGTTCTGGGTTAGGGTGAGGAGTGTGTTCTGGGTTAGTGTGTTCTGGGTTAGGGTGTGGAGTGTGTTCTGGGTTAGGGTGTGGAGTGTGTTCTGGGTTAGGGTGTGGAGTGTGTTCTGGGTTAGTGTGTGGAGTGTGTTCTGGGTTAGGGTGTGGAGTGTGTTCTGGGTTAGGGTGTGGAGTGTGTTCTGGGTTAGGGTGTGGAGTGTGTTCTGGGTTAGTGTGTGGAGTGTGTTCTGGGTTAGGGTGTGGAGTGTGTTCTGGGTTAGGGTGTGGAGTGTGTTCTGGGTTAGTGTGTTCTGGGTTAGGGTGAGGAGTGTGTTCTGGGTTAGGGTGTGGAGTGTGTTCTGGGTTAGGGTGTGGAGTGTGTTCTGGGTTAGGGTGAGGAGTGTGTTCTGGGTTAGTGTGTTCTGGGTTAGGGTGAGGAGTGTGTTCTGGGTTAGGGTGTGGAGTGTGTTATGGGTTAGGGTGTGGAGTGTGTTATGGGTTAGGGTGTGGAGTGTGTTCTGGGTTAGGGTGTGGAGTGTGTTCTGGGTTAGTGTGTGGAGTGTGTTTTGGGTTAGGGTGTGGAGTGTGTTCTGGGTTAGGGTGTGGAGTGTGTTCTGGGTTAGGGTGAGGAGTGTGTTCTGGGTTAGGGTGTGGAGTGTGTTCTGGGTTAGGGTGAGGAGTGTGTTCTGGGTTAGTGTGTTCTGGGTTAGGGTGTGGAGTGTGTTCTGGGTTAGTGTGTTCTGGGTTAGGGTGAGGAGTGTGTTCTGGGTTAGGGTGTGGAGTGTGTTCTGGGTTAGGGTGAGGAGTGTGTTCTGGGTTAGTGTGTTCTGGGTTAGGGTGTGGAGTGTGTTCTGGGTTAGGGTGTGGAGTGTGTTCTGGGTTAGGGTGAGGAGTGTGTTCTGGGTTAGGGTGTGGAGTGTGTTCTGGGTTAGGGTGAGGAGTGTGTTCTGGATTAGGGCGAGGAGTGTGTTCTGGATTAGGGCGAGGAGTGTGTTCTGGGTTAGTGTGTTCTGGGTTAGGGTGTGGAGTGTGTTCTGGGTTAGGGTGAGGAGTGTGTTCTGGGTTAGGGTGAGTAGGGTGAGGAGTGTGTTCTGGGTTAGGGTGAGGAGTGTGTTCTGGGTTAGTGTGTTCTGAGTTAGGGTGTGGAGTGTGTTCTGGGTTAGGGTGTGGAGTGTGTTCTGGGTTAGGGTGAGGAGTGTGTTCTGGGTTAGGGTGTGGAGTGTGTTCTGGGTTAGGGTGTGGAGTGTGTTCTGGGTTAGGGCGAGGAGTGTGTTCTGGATTAGGGTGTTCTGGGTTAGGGTGTGGAGTGTGTTCTGGGTTAGGGTGTGGAGTGTGTTATGGGTTAGGGTGTGGAGTGTGTTCTGGGTTAGGGTGTGGAGTGTGTTCTGGGTTAGTGTGTGGAGTGTGTTCTGGGTTAGGGTGTGGAGTGTGTTATGGGTTAGGGTGTGGAGTGTGTTATGGGTTAGGGTGTGGAGTGTGTTATGGGTTAGGGTGTGGAGTGTGTTCTGGGTTAGGGTGTGGAGTGTGTTCTGGGTTAGTGTGTGGAGTGTGTTTTGGGTTAGGGTGTGGAGTGTGTTCTGGGTTAGGGTGTGGAGTGTGTTCTGGGTTAGGGTGAGGAGTGTGTTCTGGGTTAGGGTGTGGAGTGTGTTCTGGGTTAGGGTGAGGAGTGTGTTCTGGGTTAGTGTGTTCTGGGTTAGGGTGTGGAGTGTGTTCTGGGTTAGTGTGTTCTGGGTTAGGGTGAGGAGTGTGTTCTGGGTTAGGGTGTGGAGTGTGTTCTGGGTTAGGGTGAGGAGTGTGTTCTGGGTTAGTGTGTTCTGGGTTAGGGTGTGGAGTGTGTTCTGGGTTAGGGTGTGGAGTGTGTTCTGGGTTAGGGTGAGGAGTGTGTTCTGGGTTAGGGTGTGGAGTGTGTTCTGGGTTAGGGTGAGGAGTGTGTTCTGGATTAGGGCGAGGAGTGTGTTCTGGATTAGGGCGAGGAGTGTGTTCTGGGTTAGTGTGTTCTGGGTTAGGGTGTGGAGTGTGTTCTGGGTTAGGGTGAGGAGTGTGTTCTGGGTTAGGGTGAGTAGGGTGAGGAGTGTGTTCTGGGTTAGGGTGAGGAGTGTGTTCTGGGTTAGGGTGAGGAGTGTGTTCTGGGTTAGTGTGTTCTGAGTTAGGGTGTGGAGTGTGTTCTGGGTTAGGGTGTGGAGTGTGTTCTGGGTTAGGGTGAGGAGTGTG
>NC_137136.1:382500-390000 GCF_949319135.1 Squalius cephalus
CTTCCACTCTCAGTAAACTTCCGGCTTCTGAACTGGTTGCAGTTCCACTCTGGCTCCACATGAGGGCGCTCACAGGACGAGTGCAGTTCCACTCTGGCTCCACATGAGGGCGCTCACAGGACGAGTGCAGTTCCACTCTGGCTCCACATGAGGGCGCTCACAGGACGAGTGCAGTTCCACTCTGGCTCCACATGAGGGCGCTCACAGGACGAGTGCAGTTCCACTCTGGCTCCACATGAGGGCGCTCACAGGACGAGTGCAGAATGAATGGAGGTCTATGGCGCTATACCCCTCAAAATCCACTTTTCTCAGGATATGTTTTGTCTAGTAATTTGAATGTTGTATTCGAAAGGAGATGCAAAGAAATTACACTGCTGGGTGTTAGATTTTTTAGAGTCACTTATTTGCTTTAAAAAGTATTTTAAAATGTCAATGACGTCACACACATCGTACGACCAGAGATACTGCTTTACGGCAATCCTTCAGTCACTTTGGTGCTTTCAGCTCTGCACTTTCTTTTCTCTCCAGGCATCGACAACACAGCTGACACAGGGAAACACACAACACAGCTGACACAGGCAAACACACAGCACAGCTGACACAGGGAAACACAACACAGCTGACACAGGGAAACACACAACACAGCTGACACAGGGAAACACACAACACAGCCGACACAGGTAAACACACAACACAGCTGACACAGGTAAACAACACAGCTGACATAGGGAAACACAACACAGCTGACACAGGGAAACACACAACACAGCTGACACAGGGAAACACACAACACAGCTGACACAGGGAAACACACAACACAGCTGACACAGGTAAACACAACACAGCTGACACAGGTAAACACACAACACAGCTGACACAGGTAAACACACAACACAGCTGACACAGGGAAACACACAACACAGCTGACACAGGGAAACACACAACACAGCTGACACAGGTAAACACACAACACAGCTGACACAGGTAAACACAACACAGCTGACACAGGGAAACACACAACACAGCTGACACAGGGAAACACAACACAGCTGACACAGGGAAACACACAACACAGCTGACACAGGTAAACACAACACAGCTGACACAGGTAAACACACAACACAGCTGACACAGGTAAACACACAACACAGCTGACACAGGGAAACACACAACACAGCTGACACAGGGAAACACACAACACAGCCGACACAGGGAAACACAACACAGCCGACACAGGGAAACACACAACACAGCCGACACAGGGAAACACAACACAGCTGACACAGGGAAACACACAGCACAGCTGACACAGGCAAACACACAACACAGCTGACACAGGGAAACACACAACACAGCTGACACAGGGAAACACACAACACAGCTGACACAGGCAAACACACAGCACAGCCGACACAGGGAAACACAACACAGCTGACACAGGGAAACACACAGCACAGCTGACACAGGCAAACACACAACACAGCTGACACAGGGAAACACACGACACAGCCGACACAGGGAAACACACGACACAGCCGACACAGGGAAACACACAGCACAGCTGACACAGGCAAACACACAGCACAGCCGACACAGGGAAACACACAACACAGCTGACACAGGGAAACACACGACACAGCTGACACAGGGAAACACACAGCACAGCCGACACAGGGAAACACACAGCACAGCTGACACAGGCAAACACACAGCACAGCCGACACAGGGAAACACACGACACAGCCGACACAGGGAAACACACGACACAGCTGACACAGGGAAACACACGACACAGCTGACACAGGCAAACACACAACACAGCTGACACAGGGAAACACACAACACAGCCGACACAGGGAAACACACAACACAGCCGACACAGGGAAACACACAGCACAGCCGACACAGGGAAACACACGACACAGCTGACACAGGGAAACACACGACACAGCTGACACAGGGAAACACACAGCACAGCTGACACAGGCAAACACACAACACAGCTGACACAGGGAAACACACGACACAGCTGACACAGGGAAACACACAGCACAGCTGACACAGGCAAACACACAACACAGCTGACACAGGGAAACACACAACACAGCTGACACAGGGAAACACACAGCACAGCTGACACAGGCAAACACACAACACAGCTGACACAGGGAAACACACGACACAGCTGACACAGGGAAACACACAGCACAGCTGACACAGGCAAACACACAACACAGCCGACACAGGGAAACACAACACAGCTGACACAGGGAAACACACAGCACAGCTGACACAGGCAAACACACAACACAGCTGACACAGGGAAACACACAACACAGCTGACACAGGGAAACACACAGCACAGCTGACACAGGCAAACACACAACACAGCCGACACAGGGAAACACAACACAGCTGACACAGGGAAACACACAGCACAGCTGACACAGGCAAACACACAACACAGCTGACACAGGGAAACACACAACACAGCTGACACAGGCAAACACACAACACAGCTGACACAGGGAAACACACAACACAGCTGACACAGGGAAACACACAACACAGCTGACACAGGGAAACACAACACAGCCGACACAGGGAAACACACGACACAGCTGACACAGGCAAACACACAACACAGCTGACACAGGCAAACACACGACACAGCTGACACAGGGAAACACACAACACAGCTGACACAGGGAAACACAACACAGCCGACACAGGGAAACACACAACACAGCCGACACAGGGAAACACAACACAGCCGACACAGGGAAACACACGACACAGCCGACACAGGGAAACACACAACACAGCCGACACAGGGAAACACACGACACAGCTGACACAGGGCAACACAACACAGCTGACACAGGGAAACACACAACACAGCTGACACAGGGAAACACAACACAGCTGACACAGGGAAACACACAACACAGCCGACACAGGGAAACACAACACAGCTGACACAGGCAAACACACAACACAGCTGACACAGGGAAACACAACACAGCTGACACAGGGAAACACACAACACAGCTGACACAGGGCAACACAACACAGCTGACACAGGGAAACACACAACACAGCTGACACAGGGAAACACACAACACAGCTGACACAGGGAAACACAACACAGCTGACACAGGGAAACACACGACACAGCCGACACAGGGAAACACAACACAGCTGACACAGGGAAACACACAACACAGCTGACACAGGGAAACACACAACACAGCTGACACAGGGAAACACACGACACAGCTGACACAGGGAAACACACGACACAGCTGACACAGGTAAACACACAACACAGCTGACACAGGGAAACACACGACACAGCTGACACAGGGAAACACACAACACAGCTGACACAGGGAAACACAACACAGCTGACACAGGGAAACACACAACACAGCCGACACAGGGAAACACAACACAGCAGACACAGGGAAACACACGACACAGCTGACACAGGGAAACACAACACAGCTGACACAGGCAAACACACAACACAGCTGACACAGGGAAACACAACACAGCTGACACAGGGAAACACACAACACAGCCGACACAGGGAAACACAACACAGCAGACACAGGGAAACACAACACAGCAGACACAGGGAAACACACGACACAGCTGACACAGGGAAACACACAACACAGCTGACACAGGGAAACACACGACACAGCTGACACAGGGAAACACAACACAGCTGACACAGGGAAACACAACACAGCAGACACAGGGAAACACACGACACAGCTGACACAGGGAAACACACAACACAGCTGACACAGGGAAACACACGACACAGCTGACACAGGGAAACACACGACACAGCTGACACAGGGAAACACACAACACAGCAGACACAGGGAAACAAACAACACAGCAGACACAGGGAAACACACGACACAGCTGACACAAGGAAACACACAACACAGCTGACACAGGGAAACACAACACAGCTGACACAGGGAAACACACGACACAGCTGACACAGGGAAACACACAACACAGCAGACACAGGGAAACACACGACACAGCTGACACAGGGAAACACACAACACAGCTGACACAGGGAAACACACAACACAGCTGACACAGGGAAACACACAACACAGCTGACACAGGGAAACACACAGCACAGCCGACACAGGGAAACACACAACACAGCTGACACAGGGAAACACACAACACAGCTGACACAGGGAAACACACAACACAGCCGACACAGGGAAACACACAACACAGCCGACACAGGGAAACACACAACACAGCCGACACAGGGAAACACACAGCACAGCCGACACAGGGAAACACACAGCACAGCCGACACAGGGAAACACACGACACAGCCGACACAGGTAAACACACGACACAGCCGACACAGGGAAACACACGACACAGCCGACACAGGGAAACACACAGCACAGCCGACACAGGGAAACACACGACACAGCCGACACAGGTAAACAGACAACACAGCTGACACAGGTAAACAGACAACACAGCTGACACAGGCAAACACACGTGCTGGAAGAGTTTTAGTTTTGTTGTTTTAAAAGACCATCAAGCGGTATCTCTGGTCATAATCAGTCCTTTACTGACCAATCAGTGTTCATTAGCAGAATGCTAGCGTGTTATGGGCAACAACAACTCAACCTGTAAGAAATCGAAAGGACATAAGTACTCGTTCATTCAACTTTCGATCTATAACCCATGTTGAACTTGCAAAACCTACAATCAAATCTGAGATTTCTCAACGGCAATCGGGTGAAAGAGACAAATTTAGCCGTCTAGCGCCATAGACTCCCATTCAGTCTGCACTCATGGTGATCGCCCCCAGTGGAACTCTGGTGGAACTACAACCACAATTCGGTACAATAGGACTTAATAGGGAGTGGCCAGGCTCTCCGTAGACGGACTCTGATAGTACCTAGAATATCTAAGTCCACTAAAGGAGGGAGAGGGTTTTCACATTCGGCTCCTAAACTCTGGAATACCGTTCCTGATAATGTTTGGGGCTAAAAATACCATAGGAAAACAACTAGCCTAACTAATATAAATTTCAAGCATTATTAAAGAAAAGTATTAAAGTAAACACTCAGTAATTAAATAAGAACAAATAAAAAATTAGCAAATCGCAACAAATAGATAAAACTGAACAAAGCTGCATCTGATAACAGATCACTGTAGATTGTAATGTGCTGGGAGTGACGAGACTCTTATCTCACGAGACACGAGATCTTATCACAATACTTCATAGAAATCCTCAATGACAAAATTCCTGACTGGAAAAATAGTCTGCAGGTGCGTTTTAAAATGTTTTAACTAATAATCTTGTAATGAATGTGATTCCAGCTCTACTTTATGAGTATGAATGATCAAAAGCACTGAAAGACAATAATATACAAGCACTGTAAAGGTTTCGCCACAAACTCGACTGACTGTCTTCACACGAGTCTCTTCAGACTTTACTGTGCATGAATTATGAGCTTCCAGAACCTCTGATTGAGGCTGTGTGCGACTCATAATTCAACTCCTTTACACAAATTGAACATAGAAATAAAAACAGTATAAATAAAAATAAATAGCAGTTTTTTCTTAATAAGTGTAAACAATAAGTGCACGAGATCTCATCACACCTCTATAACGTGGACTCAGGCATTTTCCGTAAAGCTCCTTTGAAATGATGTGTATTGTGCGCTGTAATAAATAAACATGAACTGAAGAATGCGGACAGTGTGCAGTACCAGGCGTTGCGCTCCCTCGCGCAGGCGTATCGGCAGTCTCTTGGTGTCGTGGCTCATGGCTCGTCTGCGCATGTGTTTGGGCAGAGCGTTGAACACGTGGCAGCTGCCGGCAGGCTTACTGACGGCCTTCAGCATGGCGTTCACTTCGGCCGCGCGAGCTCTAGCGAAGTACGAGGCTGCGAGACAGTCAAACAACTTTCACTATTAAAGTCCCCCGTCGTCAATCATTTCATCCTTTAAAACTCATCTTTCATCACCAAAATGACAATGGCTGCTCAAGAAACATTTATTATGATTATTATCAGTGTTAAAAACAGTTATTTACATTTTTATTTCAGGATTCTTTGATGAATAGAAAGTTCAAAAGAACATTTATTTGAAATGGAATCTTTTGTAACATTATAAATGTCTTTACTGTAACTTTTGATCAATTTAATTAATCCTTGATGAATAAAAGTATTATTTCTTTTCTTTCTTTCTTTTTTTTTAAAATGTTTTTTATTTGCTTAAAGTCCCATGTAGTCAATTTTATCCTTTAAAACTCATCTTTGATCACCAAAATTACACATTTAAATGTTTTTTCCTTTAAAAAAATTATTTGTGCCTTAAAATAGCTTGAATGTAACTTGACACTGGGGGGGGGGGGGGGGATGACAAAATATGGCAAAAATATCATATCGCGATTTTTTTCAAGAAAATCACGATTCAAGATTTTATCACGATTCTTTTTTGCATGTTGGTTTCACTATTTTGCAAGTGACTGAGCAACTAATGTCCCTATTTTAAAAAACAAAGTCTTACAAGCTAACAATATATAAACAAAGAAAAGAATGGCAGACATTTAGGCCAAAGTGGACAAGATAAAAATCTTTGTCATTATTTTTTTTGTTATTGAAAAATAAGAACAAAGATACACATCACACATACACAACATAATCTACAAATGTAATAAACACTATTTAACTGTAGCATTCAAGAAAGAAATTAAATACACAAATATAGAAAAAAAACACTACACAGACTTCACTGTATAAATTATACATTGATTCTTATTGAAGCTAATATTAAAGTTGAGTTGAGCTTCTATAACAGTGAGTGATTTTCTCTTTGTTTTCTGTTGTTTTATTAACATGAAAGGGATAGTCGTTCTATAATTATGAGTGTGTTTGATCACCTGTGATGTATTTGGGCAGATCTTGACTGTAACTGTGACCCCCAGCCTGATGACCTCTGACCCAGACCTGTGACCCCTGACCTCTCCCGGCACCACGACCTGTAGAGGAGCATTCAGTCAATAAACACAAATAACACATGATCATAGAGCATGACTTCAGCTGAAGAGTCTCGATCACCTGAGCTCGTGTACGTCACGTTCCTCGGCTGGTTCTTCATCTTTTTTTCTCTCATTCGGTCTTTTGCTCCCGGCATCTGAAACACAGATTCATCTCAATCAGCTCCAGTGAACACACACACATACACATACAAACACACACACACACACACACACACACACACACACACACACACACACACAGACACAGACACAGACACAGACACAGACACAGACACACACACAGCTCAGCTTTATACAGTGCAGATCGTCTCAGAGCAGCTTCACTGTAATAAACAGGAGAATCACAGAATCACTGATGAAACTTCATCAAGTATCCGAGAGACTCAGGAGTGAAGCCGCTCTACAGAAGAAGAGAGAGTCACTCAGATC
>NC_137136.1:397500-402500 GCF_949319135.1 Squalius cephalus
ATATTTGCCTCTGCCCTTTTCTCTTCAGAGAACCTGTTGCTATCCACCGAACCAATGTTGTGGTTCTAACGGCACTGAACTTGAATGTCACGGCCGAACACCACTAGGCTATTTTAGTAATCACACAATAACTTGACAATTTAATTAAAATGTTATATCAATATAGGCCTACATATTCTTTTTACTTTTCTTTTTTTAAATGGGAATTTTCTGGTAAAATGAAGGTAAAAAAAAATATTATTTTATATTTTATTTTGCCTTTCCACGGACCACCTGCAGTACCCTCACGGACCACTAGTGGTCCGCGGACCACAGTTTGAGAATGGCTGCACTATATGGAGGAACATCCTGGAGTGTTTTCCTAATTTCTTTTCGACTGAAGAAAGACAGACATGAACATCTTGGATGACGTGGGGGGGGGGGGGGGGGGGGGGGGGGTAAGTCCAGTGACATCCATCTATCAGCCACACGGATCAAAACTCTCCAAAGCCCAGTCTTCTGCCTGATATACAACAAGTCTTCAGGCGTTTCACAGATGTTTGTTCTGAGATCTTCACCCGCATTAGGCTTGTTCTCTAACCTGTAGTGTTTGTCACTGTGACTGAACATTCGGCCCACATATCCCGTAGAAAAGCACATGAACATCCATTTGCTCATATTATAAATAAATTTTTGCATCAGAATCAGGATATTGATGACTATCCCTCAGTGTTGTGTAGAGGTTAGTGTGTCACGGCCAGCGCCGGGCGTCACCAACAGATGCCATCATGTTCAGTGTTTAATCTTACATAATCTGAGGCAACAGAGCGCAAGATTATTGTGATTTTTGGCTCGACACAAAGAGCGAGAATGTGTCAGCAAGAGGCTGTTGTGCAGACGTGAAGAAAACATGTTCTGTGTGTCTCTGTCTAGACTGCACAACACAATCCCTGTTCTGTTACCCAGCATTAGTCCAGCACTGCCTTATACAGTATGCTTTACTGTAGTGTTTTAAATCTGATGCTTTGTTCTGAAATAATCAGAAACATAATTTAAAGTCCCCCTGTAGTCAATAACTGTATCCCTTAAAACTCATCTTTGATCACCAAAATGACATATTTAAACGTTTTTTCCTTGAAAACAAATTTTTCATGTCTTAAAATATCTTGACTGTAACTCGACACCCTTGCCTCATTTAGTATGCGCGGTTCTATGAATATGCAAATGAGCCCTGCCTCCACTCACTCACTCAGCTCAGAGATCCACTGGTTGACGATCACACGTTGATCTGATTGGTTACAAGGTAGTTTGTGACGTCAGAAACACCAGCGATTTCAAAGCGTGTTTTTGAGACTGTCTTTGGTTCACTGCAGTTTTAAGGAGGAAATACTCAGCAATGGTGTCGACTTATGAACTTACACATGGTTTGACTTAAAGAATATTAAAAAGACCACATAGACACATAAACAACATTACAAGCTGGATTTACACCACAGGGGGACTTTAAAAGGTATAAGTACAGATTGCTGCTGCAAATGTCGCCAGTGTGATGAATTAGTTTGACCTTCCCTGTGACCCTATTAACTGCCCCATAATCCCATGCATTACCCTCTGCAGCTACTGCCTCCATCACAGGGGCTGGACTCGGTTCCACTGGAGTTGGTTCTGGAGCTGGAGTTGGTTCTAGAGCTGGGCTTGGTTCCACTGGAGTGGGTTCTAGAGCTGGGCTTGGTTCCACTAGAGCGGGTTCTGGAGATGCGGTTGGTTCTAGAGCTGGAGTGGGTTCTGGAGCTGGGGTGGGTTCCTCTGGAGTTGGTTCTAGAGCTGGGCTTGGTTCCTCTGGAGTTGGTTCAAGAGCTGGGCTTGGTTTCACTGGAGTGGGTTCTGGAATTGGTTCTAGAGCTGGGCTTGGTTCCACTGGAGTTGGTTCTAGAGCTGGGCTTGGTTCCACTGAAGTGGGTTCTGGAGCTGGAATTGGGTCTAGAGCAGGGCCTGGTTCCACTGGAGTGGGTTCTGGAGTTGGTTCTAGAGCTAGGCTTGGTTCCACTGGAGTGGGTTCTGGAGCTGGAGTTGGTTCTAGAGCTGGGCTTGGTTCCACTGGAGTGGGTTCTGGAGCTGGTTCTAGAGCAGGGCTTGGTTTCACTGGAGTGGGTTCTGGAGCTGGAGTTGGTTCTAGCACAGGGCTTGGTTCCACCAGAGTTGGCTCTAGAGCTGGGCTTGGTTCCACCGGTGTGGGTTCTGGAGCTGGAGTTGGCTCTAGCACAGGGCTTGGTTCCACTGGAGTAGGTTCTGGAGCTGGAGTTGGTTCTAGAGCAGGGCTTGGTTCCACTGGAGTGGGTTCTGGAGCTGGTTCTAGCGCAGGGCTTGGTTCCACTGGAGTGGGTTCTGGAGCTGGAGTTGGTTCTAGCACAGGGCTTGGTTCCACTGGAGTGGGTTCTGGAGCTGCAGTTGGTTCTAGAGCAGGGCTTGGTTCCACAGGGACGTCTGATGGGAATTCTGGAGCTGATGTTAGCTCAGCTGGCTTGGGTTCTGGAATGGGAGTGAACTGAACTGGTGTGAGATCTGATGTTGGTTCCAGAGCTAGACTGGTTTCTGCAGCTGTAGTGACAACGAGTTCTAAGGCAGCAAGAACATCTGCTGGTTCTATGGCCTCCAGAGCAGCATCACTGCTGCTGACTGCTGTCTGCTCGGGTTTCCAGTCCTGGTTCTCCGTCTCCGCTGGTCCCGGGCTCATCTCCTCCAGAACACTGCTCTGAACCGGCAACTGCATCTGGTCTGAGATGGTCTCGCTGACTTCTGCTACAATCCCATTACCATTGACTGGCAAAAGAACACAAGCAGAGGGGAAAAAAAGTTTATTAACATGCATTAAACATGCAAACATAATCGTTTGTCATCAGAATAAATGATTTCTTTTAGTTACGAAATGTAAATAAGCCAAAGAGTTCTCCATATTCTTGACCCATTATATAAACTGTGCCTAGAGCAAGTGGGGTAAATGAATAGCTCTCAGATCACATAGTTTTGAAGATACTCTTTGATTGAATGCTTCAGTTTTTCAGCTCATGCCTCAAAGCAAAGCCCTGAGTAACTACAGACAGTATCAGGCATCAAAAATCATATTCCAGTCAAATCAAATCAAAACAGATAATAGGGTGAACACACAAGCCACTATCAGAGGTGACTGTCTTGTCCCAAAGTATAAGAACTCTTTTGATCAGTCTGCATTCTCTGCAAAGGGACCAAAACTCTGGAATGCTTTACCTACTCATTTAAAACTAGAGACAGATGGCAATGCTTTTAGGACTTAAACAATGGCTAAAAACAAAACAAAACAACAGCGCTCGCATGAATAACCTACTATTGAGATGTTTTCTGATTATGATGCCTTTGCTTATAACTTAATAAATTTTTTTTGGTATATTTTCTTTATCCTATTTTGTTGGTATTGTTATTATTATGCTATCAGTATCTAAAAGCCTCCCGTGGACAGGTGTTGAAAATTAGCATGTGTGCTAAAACACCCAAGCAAATGCATATGGGTCGTCCAATGTAATTGTAATGTCCATGTCAAATAAAAATAAATAAATAAATAAATAAATAAATAAATAAAAGTTAACCACACCCCAAATGTAACTTTTAAAAAAATGTATGGCTTTAGCTAAACTCAGAAATGCATACTGTAACAAGGAGTAAATAATTAAAAAAAACACACATTCCTGCCTCACTTTAATGGTTAATATTTATCTTTCTCCAAAGACTAATGAAGCATCATGGAAGACGCTCTCATGGAAACCCAACAGAAACAGCCCGAGTCTTTCCATCTGAACCGCATATTGAGTGTTTACGGTTCTCTCTTATTCTATTACACACTTCTCTGCGTGTTCAAATGCCCAAGAGCGTCAGTCTCCACAGCTGTTTTTTAACAGCCAGTGTTTATCTTGCTTCATCGGACTGGTATGATAATTACATTATGTACAGATTATGCATCACAGACATTAGAACACAATTAAAGATAATTTCACGAGTTCCTTTGCCCATATAATCTTGCTGTCCGCAGTGGAGGGGCTCGAGGAAGCAGCTTCAGCTTGAGCTTGGATATACCCCCCCAGTGGGACTACTAATGCTTAGATGATGAGTATGGTAGCAAGATGCCTAAATTATATTGGTAGAGGTGGAGGGACGCCAGAACAGCTGATGCCAAAGCAAGGTGAGCGGCTGCTTATATGCTCTGGTGGTTAATTGAAAGATTAGATGTGTTCACTCCTCCCGAAGTTAAGTTGTGAACTTCACTTTACGAGTTCTTTTGCCCATATCCTCTTTAAGATAATAAGGTTAAGCGTACTTGGCTTGCTGTCCGCAGTGGAGGGGCTCGAGGAAGCAACTTCAGCTCGAGCTTGGATATACCCCCCAAAAAGTGCAAGTTAGATTTAGGACAGCAAGCTGGAAAAGACACGGTCAAACCGGTGGCGGTAGTTCCAGTGGAAGATTCAGTTTTAAGTATGGTAGACCCCCCCCCCCCCCCCCCCCCCGGTTAGGGTTAGGCTTTCTGCTCCTATGCGGAAAGAGTGGGATTAAAAATTGGTTGCCTGGTATCGGGTTTGGTAGAGTGGGTTTGTTGTAGGCCTTTGATACGAAGAGATGTGTGGGGATTAGAGGTAGCAGGGCACTGGTGGCCGTGGATGAGTTTAAACGAAGTGTAAACCACTGAGGTAGACTTTAATGGATCCTGGCTGGATGGATTTGGTACTTTTCAGGTGGGAAATAAAAGAAGTAATTGAGAGGAGGGAAAAATCTGGGAAAGCTATATTATAGACTTTGTGGAAGTTTCTAAAGGAGTTCCAGGCTGTCCAGTAAGATGATAAGGTTCTGGGAGAAACGGCTTGCAGTCTTGATTCCAAGGACAGGGTGTGAAGATGACGGAGAGGGTCTACGGGAATATGAGCTCTGGCACTGGTGTCGGGTTAGGGTCTGCTTCTGGAGCCAATGTTTCAATTTTCTGGAAAAGAAAATGAGAAAGG
>NC_137136.1:410000-447500 GCF_949319135.1 Squalius cephalus
GTGTTAGTTTTAAAGTCCCCCTGTAGTCAATCATCGTATCCCTTAAAACTCATCTTTGATCACCAGAATTACATATTTAATCTTTTATTTTTCATTGAAAAAATGTCTTAACTATTTAAAATATCTTGAATGTAACTCGACACCCTTGCCTCATTTAGTATGCGCGGTTCTATGAATATGCAAATGAGCCCCGCCTCCACTCACTCACTCAGCTCAGAGATCCACTGGTTGACGATCACACGTTGATCTGATTGGTTACAAGGTAGTTTGTGACGTCAGAAACACCAGCGATTTCAAAGCGTGTTTTTGAGACTGTCTTTGGTTCACTGCAGTTTTAAGGAGGAAATACTCAGCAATGCTGTCGACTTATGAACTTACACATGCTTTGTCTTAAAGCAGATTAAAAACACCACATAGACACATAAACTACATTAAACGCTGGATTTACACCACAGGGCGACTTAAAGAGTATTTGCACTACAAACCAGGGAGAGTTAGGGTATTTATACACTATAATGAGCGGTTCTGAGCAGATCCAGATATTCCTCATGGATGGGTTGAGAAAAACATTTACTTTAATCCCATAAACCACATTATTTTTCAGAATATCCATTATAAGACATTTTTATTGTAATGTTTAGGTCAACTTTACCACTCATTTTTTTGGTCATGTGGAATAAATGAATCGCGCACCTGTGATTGACATTAGTTACTGACACATCTGCTCTTGCATGATGCTGTGTGTGTGTGTGTGTGTGTGTGTTTTCATTTTTTTAAACTGTTGTTTTTCTCTCTCTCACAGTGAGGCTCCTGCAGATCGAGGTGAGATTGACCTCAGTGTGGGTGTGTGATCCGTGTGTGTGTGTGTGTGTGTGTGTGTGTGATCCGTGTGTGTGTGCGAATCTTCTCGCCTGTCGGGCCTGTCAGTGGCCAGATCAGGGCTAGCGATTCGCTAGATGAACGCGCCAGCTCGAGACGCTCAGATCCGCTGCTGTGCGTCATCTGTTCTCCTCCTGCACCGCTGGCCACATCTGTCCATCTCATCTGTCAATCATCTCATCTTCTCATCTGTCCATCTTCTCATCTGTCCATCATCTCATCTGTCCATCATCTCATCTGTCCATCTTCTCATCTGTCCATCTTCTCATCTGTCCATCACTCGTCTCTCTCCACAGCACTGCCGTCACTCAGCAGTCGAGTCTCCTTCAGTTATACAGCGCTCTAGTACAGCACACACACACACACACACACACACACACACACGTCGAGTCTCCTTCAGTTATACAGCGCTCTAGTACAGCACACACACACACACACACACACACACACACGTCGAGTCTCCTTCAGTTATACAGCGCTCTAGTACAGCACACACACACACACACACACACACACACACACGTCGAGTCTCCTTCAGTTATACAGCGCTCTAGTACAGCACACACACAGCAGCTTTACAGTGAGAACAGGAGATTACAGTAACAGAGAGTGTTCAGGCCAGGGTTCACCAATCTCGGTCCTGGAGGGCCGCTGTCCTGCAGAGTTTAGCTCCAGCCCCAATTAAACACACCTGAACCAGCTAATCAAGGTCTCATTAGGCATACTAGAAACTTCCAAACAGGTGTTGGAGCTAAACTCTGCAGGACAGCGGCCCTCCAGGACCGAGATTGGTGAACCCTGGTTCAGGCTTTACAGCAGCTCTAGAATAAAGTTATTGTCCAGATAAAGTTAGTTTTGATTGATTCACTTCTGTTGTAAAGATCATTATTAACTCAGGGGCCGCTCACACACACCGCTCTCACAGAAACTCTTCATGTGTTCTGGCCGCTCATTCACACACACACCAGTGTTTGGAGCTCGAGAACACACACTCTGAAACTGGATCCAAGATGCAAGTTTTGAAAGATTTTGAACATATACATTTTTTAAAAATTTCATTAAACTTCAAAAACGTGAATCGAAAAGTCTGTGCCGGGTCAGACGTGCAGTGCTGTGGACCCTGGCGAGCAGAAGCACTGTTACTGTGTTTACTATAGTAAAGCTGGCTTAAACTCCCTCTTTCACCAGGTCAGCGACGCCATCATCATCATCGACCCGAAGATCTCCTCGCGGCTCTGCCGGACTCCAGCGTGTGAACGCACTCCTGCTTTACTGTGCAGGGAACATGACCGGATCCCCCTGTGTTCCTGTGGAGCCGCTCTGAGGCGATCTGCGCTGTCGGAATAAAGTCTGTTTAAAATACACAGAGTGCAGATTTATTTTATACATTTAATATATTTTACTTTGAGTGTGAAATGTGAATGACTTGAAGTGATTATTTACAGAGTTTAAAGTTGAAGTGATGATTTCTGCAGTTCTGTAAGTGCTGTTCAGCCTTTGACCCCCAGATGGCCACACTGAGAACAGTACAGCTAAACTCCACAGCGCTGTCTCATCATGGAGATGCAAATACACACATATATATATATATATATCAGTCTCCATTTCTGAGATGTTAGAATGGCTTTATCAGCAAACAAATGTTCATCCTGAGTGATTTACATCTAATGTTTAGTCTTAGAGAGAAAAGTAGAGCTCTTTTTAATGGCCACCTCAAAATCATGCGTTGTATATTCAGACATTTAAAGTTGATGATGAATGACCGACAGTCATATATACAATGATGCAACTAGGCTACTCAATTTTTTTATTTATTAAGTCTTGCCGTTTTGGAATATACAATCATTTACTTAAAATAAATGCCCTCTCCAGGCCTCCCCTTTATGACAACATTTATGTTTCAGTTTGTATATTTCTGGTTATTGTGCATAAAGCCCGAAGGCCTGCGCACAGTAAAATAAGGACACTAAAGTGAATTAGTTTGACATCATAGTCTTGAATTGTTCTTTAATGTCTCGAGGAACAGCTTCATATTTTGAGATATTATCTCAGTCTCATGTTATAACTGGGAAAAGCTGAACCAGAGGCTTTAATGGCCTAAAGAACATGTTTAATCTGCTTTACACCGACAGCGAAACACTAAAGCCATCGAACATAAAACAGACTTAATTATTATCCACTATTGCCACTTGTTGAGGAATAACTAAAACAGCAGTAGCCTATAAAAATACATCTAGCCTACTAATGCAGACTTTAAAGTTATTTTAAGACGACTACATAGTTCAGACGTACACGTACAATTTGTTTAATTAGAAAAGAGTCAGAAAGTTTAAGAACCGCTGATACACAAAAACATCACGCTTCGGGAAATCTTAATTACATAGGTCAAAATTATGCCATACTCGGTTATCATTTTGAGATTAAAAAAATCGAAATTAATGCGTGAAAAGTCGAAATGATGCCTTTCTTTGTTGTGTGACGCACACCCGGTGACGTCACACGCGCGCAGCCGCAGAAGGAGTCCGCGAGAGAGAGAGCTCAGATCACGTGTTTCCTCATATAAAGTCCACATAATCTCACACACACACCGAGCGAGTGTGTGTCGCACAGGACGATGTTCGCGCGCTGTCTGCGGTCCACAGCTCGCCTCGGGCTCCTCAGGGTCGCGGGTCCGAGCTCGTCTTCACAGCAGAAGGTCACGCGTCACACAGCAGACTCACACACACTCACAACAACAGCAGAACACACCACAACACACGCGGAGCTTCCTCACAGCGACACAACACGAGGTGAGGCTCGACAACACACAACACACAACACAACTCTGAGGCTGGTCAGCTCGTGTCTGGGTCATCATGTCTAACGCCAACAGCTAAACAAATAACATTGTACTTTTGTTACACATTACATGTACTGTAACTTTAGTAATAATAAATTATGCACAATTACATGCAATTAAAGGTACAGTTCACCCAAAAATTAAAGTTCTGTCATCATTTTTTCACCCACATGTTCCAAACTTGTATGAGTTTCTTTCTTTTGTCGAACACAAAGTAAGATATTTTGAGGAATGTGGGACACCAGACACTTGTTGGACCCCATTGACCAACCCTGTGAAGCTCTGTGTGTGTGTGTTGTGTGTTATTGTGTGTGTGTTGTGTGTTCAGGGTTCGACGTGGGTGTGCTGGTGTCGGTCCTGAGGCAGGAGAACGCTTCGGACATCTGTGTCATCAGGGTCTCACCTGAGCTCAGGTACACGGATCACATGATCATCGTGAGCGGATCTTCCCCACGACACCTCAGCGCCATGGCGGAGTTCGTGCTCAAAGCGGTAAAGACGCGCGCGCTGGAAGCACTGCGACACCACTAGCGGGAACACACTAGCGGGAACACACTAGCGGGAACACACACCCGGGTCTGTGGAAGCTTGTTTCACCTGAGAATAAAACAAAGGTGATTGTGAGTCAGAATTCTGATTTATAAACTGGGAATTCAGAGAAAAAAGTCAGGATTCCAAATCATAAACTGGGAATTGCTAGTTATAAAGTCAGAATTGCAAGAAAAATGTAAGAATTCCGATTAATAAACTGGGAATTGCACAAAATAAAGTCAGAATTGCCTGTTATAAACTGGGAATTGGAAGAAAAAGAGAAAGTGGCAGTTACCTTTCTTTATTCCAAGGCAGAAACGCTTCCATAGACCCGAGTCGGGAGTGTCCCGGTTCAGTGGGATGTGTCCGGGTGTGATCCGGCTGAAGACACTCTTATACACACTCTCTGAAAACACTCTTTATATCCGCAGTTTAAGTTCCTGCGCAAGAACGAGGAGCGGCACGTTCGGCTGGAGGGCAGAGACTGCGACGACTGGAAGTGCATCGACTTCGGTTCGTAGCGGCTGCGAGAGTGTGTGTGTGTGTGTGTGTGTGTGTGTGTGAGACTGACCGTGTTCTGTCCCGCAGGATCCATGGTGCTTCACCTCATGCTGTCGGACACCAGAGACACGTACGAGCTGGAGAAGCTCTGGACACTGCGCTCGCATGATGAACAGCTCCAGCGCATCCCACAACACACACTCCCCTCAGACTTCATCCTGGACATGAACAAGTGATCCCACACACACACACACACACACACACACACACACACACACACACTCCCCTCAGACTTCATCCTGGACATGAACAACAAGTGATCCCACACACACACACACACACACACACACACACACACACACACACACACACACACACACACACTCCCCTCAGACTTCATCCTGGACATGAACAAGTGATCCCACACACACACACACACACACACACACACTCCCCTCAGACTTCATCCTGGACATGAACAAGTGATCCCACACACACACACACACACACACACACACACACACACACACACACACACACAAACACTTCATCCTGGACATGAACCACAAGTGATCCCACAACACACACACACACACACACACACACAAACACTTCATCCTGGACATGAACAACAAGTGAATCAGGAACACACACACACACACACACACTCTTCATCTGTGGGAAAAGAGCTCTAGGGAATGTAAAGACTGTCAGGAAATCATCTGAAATATCCAGTTTTGAGCTGCTAACTTCCAATAAAAGGATTTAATTCACAAATATTGTGTGAGTCGAATATAAATGTGTGTTAATAACTTCTGCTGATGAATCAGAGATGCACATGGTATAACTATGATAACAATAACTGGTGCTCTTCAAACAAGTAATAAAAACTCAATTTTCTCACCTCATGGGATCACAACACTAAGAGAAAGTAAATCTTTTCCTGGATTTTTTTTGTGCGTTCCCGAGATTAGACCTTCCTTAACATAATGCCGAAAACCCGAAGTCTCTAGGTGGTCTGGTTGAGGAGTAGATAGAAGTGCAAGATTGGTGCGCACAGACGCACAGAACAGAAATCATGAGTTAACAATCGCAATTTGTCCGGTGGAAAATTGCGGTAAATTTTTTTTTGTTTTACTTCATCGGAATGGTACGAAACTTGGTAAAGGTTTTGGCACTTGTGATGTAAACACACAATGATCATGGCCATGGTCTGAACGGGTTTAACGGTCTGGGACTGCAGCCACACTCGAGCTCAGGCGGGCAGAGGCGAGTCTCCTCTAGTGGCAGCGTCTGGAACTGCAGCCACACTCGAGCTCAGACGGGCAGAGGCGAGTCTCCTCTAGTGGCAGCGTCTGGAACTGCAGCCACACTCGAGCTCCCGGCGGGCAGAGGAAAGTCTCCTCTAGTGGCAGCGTCTGGAACTGCAGCCACACTCGAGCTCAGTCGGGCAGAGGCGAGTCTCCTCTAGTGGCAGCGTCTGGAACTGCAGCCACACTCGAGCTCAGTCGGGCAGAGGCGAGTCTCCTCTAGTGGCAGCGTCTGGAACTGCAGCCACACTCGAGTTCCCGGCGGGCGGAGGCGAGTCTCCTCTAGTGGCAGCGTCTGGAACTGCAGCCACACTCGAGCTCCCGGCGGGCAGAGGCGAGTCTCCTCTAGTGGCAGCGTCTGGAACTGCAGCCACACTCGAGCTCCCGGCGGGCAGAGGCGAGTCTCCTCTAGTGGCAGCGTCTGGAACTGCAGCCACACTCGAGCTCAGACGGGCAGAGGCGAGTCTCCTCTAGTGGCAGCGTCTGGAACTGCAGCCACACTCGAGTTCCCGGCGGGCGGAGGCGAGTCTCCTCTAGTGGCAGCGTCTGGAACTGCAGCCACACTCGAGTTCCCGGCGGGCGGAGGCGAGTCTCCTCTAGTGGCAGCGTCTGGAACTGCAGCCACACTCGAGCTCCCGGCGGGCAGAGGCGAGTCTCCTCTAGTGGCAGCGTCTGGAACTGCAGCCACACTCGAGCTCCCGGCGGGCAGAGGCGAGTCTCCTCTAGTGGCAGCGTCTGGAACTGCAGCCACACTCGAGCTCAGACGGGCAGAGGCGAGTCTCCTCTAGTGGCAGCGTCTGGAACTGCAGCCACACTCGAGTTCCCGGCGGGCGGAGGCGAGTCTCCTCTAGTGGCAGCGTCTGGAACTGCAGCCACACTCGAGTTCCCGGCGGGCGGAGGCGAGTCTCCTCTAGTGGCAGCGTCTGGAACTGCAGCCACACTCGAGCTCCCGGCGGGCAGAGGCGAGTCTCCTCTAGTGGCAGCGTCTGGAACTGCAGCCACACTCAAGCTCCCGGCGGGCAGAGGCGAGTCTCCTCTAGTGGCAGCGTCTGGAACTGCAGCCACACTCGAGCTCCCGGCGGGCAGAGGCGAGTCTCCTCTAGTGGCAGCGTCTGGAACTGCAGCCACACTCGAGCTCAGACGGGCAGAGGCGAGTCTCCTCTAGTGGCAGCGTCTGGAACTGCAGCCACACTCGAGCTCCCGGCGGGCAGAGGCGAGTCTCCTCTAGTGGCAGCGTCTGGAACTGCAGCCACACTCGAGCTCCCGGCGGGCAGAGGCGAGTCTCCTCTAGTGGCAGCGTCTGGAACTGCAGCCACACTCGAGCTCCCGGCGGGCGGAGGCGAGTCTCCTCTAGTGGCAGCGTCTGGAACTGCAGCCACACTCGAGCTCCCGGCGGGCAGAGGCGAGTCTCCTCTAGTGGCAGCGTCTGGAACTGCAGCCACACTCGAGCTCCCGGCGGGCAGAGGCGAGTCTCCTCTAGTGGCAGCGTCTGGAACTGCAGCCACACTCGAGCTCCCGGCGGGCAGAGGCGAGTCTCCTCTAGTGGCAGCGTCTGGAACTGCAGCCACACTCGAGCTCCCGGCGGGCGGAGGCGAGTCTCCTCTAGTGGCAGCGTCTGGAACTGCAGCCACACTCGAGCTCCCGGCGGGCGGAGGCGAGTCTCCTCTAGTGGCAGCGTCTGGAACTGCAGCCACACTCAAGCTCCCGGCGGGCAGAGGCGAGTCTCCTCTAGTGGCAGCGTCTGGAACTGCAGCCACACTCGAGCTCCCGGCGGGCAGAGGCGAGTCTCCTCTAGTGGCAGCGTCTGGAACTGCAGCCACACTCGAGCTCCCGGCGGGCAGAGGCGAGTCTCCTCTAGTGGCAGCGTCTGGAACTGCAGCCACACTCGAGCTCCCGGCGGGCAGAGGCGAGTCTCCTCTAGTGGCAGCGTCTGGAACTGCAGCCACACTCGAGCTCCCGGCGGGCGGAGGCGAGTCTCCTCTAGTGGCAGCGTCTGGAACTGCAGCCACACTCGAGCTCCCGGCGGGCGGAGGCGAGTCTCCTCTAGTGGCAGCGTCTGGAACTGCAGCCACACTCCAGCTCCCGGCGGGCAGAGGCGAGTCTCCTCTAGTGGCAGCGTCTGGAACTGCAGCCACACTCGAGCTCAGACGGGCAGAGGCGAGTCTCCTCTAGTGGCAGCGTCTGGAACTGCAGCCACACTCAAGCTCCCGGCGGGCAGAGGCGAGTCTCCTCTAGTGGCAGCGTCTGGAACTGCAGCCACACTCGAGCTCCCGGCGGGCAGAGGCGAGTCTCCTCTAGTGGCAGCGTCTGGAACTGCAGCCACACTCGAGCTCCCGGCGGGCAGAGGCGAGTCTCCTCTAGTGGCAGCGTCTGGAACTGCAGCCACACTCGAGCTCCCGGCGGGCAGAGGCGAGTCTCCTCTAGTGGCAGCGTCTGGAACTGCAGCCACACTCAAGCTCCCGGCGGGCAGAGGCGAGTCTCCTCTAGTGGCAGCGTCTGGAACTGCAGCCACACTCGAGCTCAGACGGGCAGCGTCTGGAACTGCAGCCACACTCGAGCTCCCGGCGGGCAGAGGCGAGTCTCCTCTAGTGGCAGCGTCTGGAACTGCAGCCACACTCGAGCTCAGACGGGCAGAGGCGAGTCTCCTCTAGTGGCAGCGTCTGGAACTGCAGCCACACTCGAGCTCCCGGCGGGCGGAGGCGAGTCTCCTCTAGTGGCAGCGTCTGGAACTGCAGCCACACTCGAGCTCCCGGCGGGCGGAGGCGAGTCTCCTCTAGTGGCAGCGTCTGGAACTGCAGCCACACTCTAGCTCCCGGCGGGCAGAGGCGAGTCTCCTCTAGTGGCAGCGTCTGGAACTGCAGCCACACTCGAGCTCAGACGGGCAGAGGCGAGTCTCCTCTAGTGGCAGCGTCTGGAACTGCAGCCACACTCGAGCTCAGACGGGCAGAGGCGAGTCTCCTCTAGTGGCAGCGTCTGGAACTGCAGCCACACTCGAGCTCCCGGCGGGCAGAGGCGAGTCTCCTCTAGTGGCAGCGTCTGGAACTGCAGCCACACTCGAGCTCAGACGGGCAGAGGCGAGTCTCCTCTAGTGGCAGCGTCTGGAACTGCAGCCGGACACACACTCACTGAGAGACCATGCACTGAGATCTCAGCCTCACATCTGGAACTCAACTTTAGATTTATGGCTTTGATTTTCTCACAGTTTTAGAGTAAAATGTGTCTTTGAAAATCTATATTTCATATGAAAATTGAAGATAGTATTTTTGTGCATTTTTAATAATGTAAAATTCTGTTCACTTTTTAAAACGTTTTCCACTTCAGCAATAATCTGCCAAGTGTCGTCTTTGAAGAGATCAAACTTCAGTCTGTCGCTCTAAAGCAGGGGTCTCCAACCCTGCTCCTGGAGGGCTACTGTCCTGCAGACTTTAGGTCCAACCCTGTTCCAACACACCTGCCTGTAATTATCAAGCAACCCTGAACAGCTTGATTAGCTGGTCCAGGTGTGTTTGATTGGGGTTGGAGCTGAAATCTGCAGGACTGTAGCCCTCCAGGAGCAGGGTTGGAGACACCTGCTCTAAAGCGTTCAAGATTTACCACAGTTTAAGTTTAATTTTCAGGTCTATCCTTAAAAAGTGAATAAATGGATTATAAATACAGCGTAAATATAATTTATTACCACAAAATCCCCTAAAAATACAAAATATTAAATAAAAAAACACTATCAAACTAATATATAGTACATTCATTTCAAGTCAAGTATATTTGTATAGCGCTTTTCACAATACAGATTGTATCAAAGCAGCTTCACAGTATTAAATTAAAATAACACAACAAGGTTTGTTTCTAGTGGAATTTATTGATTGATAAAATTAAATTAAATATTCCCAAAATATCCCAACTGAGCAAGCCAAAGGCAACAGTGGCAAGGAACCGAAAAACTCCATCATGTGACCTAATGGAGAAAAAAAATGGAAATTTAGTTTTAAGATGCACATCGGTAATGTTTTTTTCTAAGCATGTTTATAAAAATTACTTAAATGTCCTAATTGATCTATGGTCTAATCCTGGCTTAGTCTAAGCCCTGTCTGTGAAACCGGGCCTAAAAGTATTATATGAATGCCTGGCTGAAGAGATGCGTCTTTAATCTAGTTTTAAACTGGGAGAGCGAGTCTGAGCAACGAACAGTATCCGGAAGACTATTCCAGAGTTTTGGAGCTAAATGTGAAAATGCTCTCCCTCCTTTGGTGGATCTGGATATCCTAGGTATGACCAAAAGCCTCGAATTTAGTGATCTTAAAGAGCGCGATGGATTATAGGGCGATAGAAGATCCGTTAAATAGACTGGAGCTAAGCCGTTTAGGGCTTTATAAGTCAGTAGCAATACCTTGTAATTAATACGTGACTTTATAGGTAACCAATGTAGTGATGATAAAATTGGTGTTATATGATCATATTTTCTTGATCTAGTAAGAACTCTAGCGGCGGCATTTTGGACTAACTGAACGCATGAACTAACACTGAAATAAAAAAACAAAAAGCATGGGTCATGTGTGAACGGCACGAGGGTTAGAGCAGGACGGACTCTGATTGGCTGACGGGTCAGGTGTGGGTGTGATCGCAGGATCATCATCATCAGCTGGAGAAGAAGAACCAGGACACACACATCCTGTGAGTACATGAGTTTATTTGTCAAGAGAATCACAGTAACATTACAAATCAAAGTGATGAAGAAAAAGTAAAACAGAGCAGGCTTTAAAAAGTGAGTCCTGCAGTGTCACGTGATCTGTCACATGACCAGTCACATGCTGATTTCTGCGGCTCCTCGTTCCTGATCTGACCCAGAATCCCCTCTGAGAGTCTTTAGGAGCGGATGAGGCCATGAATGACGACGCTACCTGTGTGTGTGTGTGTGTGTGTGTGTGTGTGTGTGTGTGTGTGTGTGTGTGTGTGTGTGTGTGTGTTTACGGTGCCATCCAGAAGGGCATGGGCTGCGTCTGCGGCGTGTGTGTGTGTGTGTGTGTGTGTGTTTTGGGCCGGTGAGGAGATGGCGAGAGGTACGTATATCCTTTGGAGGGTCCGTGATCATCCTCTTCATCCGAGGAGTCTCCGGCGTACGCCACCAGCCCGGCCCGGACTCGCTTCACCTGCGGCTCTGATGACACCAGAAACCAGAGACAAGCACACAAACAACACCATACCAGCAATCAAGGAAACAGGAAGTTAAACAACCGCATGTCATTGGAAGCGTCCAATCAGGAGGCGGAAGGGAACGAGGCCCCGCCCATCCAGCATCCCCCGCAGGGACATGAAAGAGAGAGAAAAAACACAGAGAAAGAGAGAGAACACAGAACACAAGAGAGACGCCCGTTAGTGCGGAGTCACACGGCACGGCAGGGGAGGAGCCTCAACTCAACTGACCAATCACGGCCCTCAAGCTGAAGCGTGTCATTTCCTGTGAAACGCCACGCTTCAGCTTTACCTGTGCTAATGATACAGTCCCGCTGCTGCAGCTCATCTCTGTGTGTGTGACTGGCAGACATCAGCAGGAGTGTGTGTGTGTGTGAGTGTGTGTGTGAAGCGTGTCTTACCCAGAAGGCTCGGCGGCGCCGTCTTCTCGTCTGCTTTCTGAGATCTCAGTCCGTTGAGCGGCACTGACACACACGGCATGATCGTTCTGCTGCTGCGCAACACACACACACACACACACAATCAACATGATCACATGATTAACGGTCACTTTCATTACAGAAAATCATGACGTTTATAATATCGTGTAAATATCGAGGTTTAGTGTGTGAGAGAGTGAGTGTGTGAGAGAGTGAGTGTGTGAGAGAGTGAGTGTGTGAGAGAGTGAGTGAGTGAGAGAGTGAGTGAGTGAGAGCGAGTGTGTGAGAGAGTGAGTGTGTGAGAGAGTGAGTGTGTGAGAGAGTGAGTGTGTGAGAGAGTGAGTGTGTGAGAGAGTGAGTGTGTGAGAGAGTGAGTGAGTGAGAGTGAGTGTGTGTGTGTGTGAGAGAGAGTGTGTGTCTGTGTGTGTGTGTGAGAGAGTGAGTGTGTGTGTGAGAGAGTGAGTGTGTGAGAGAGTGAGTGAGTGAGTGTGAGAGAGAGAGTGAGTGTGTGAGAGAGTGAGAGTGTGAGAGAGTGAGTGTGTGTGTGAGAGAGTGAGTGTGTGAGAGAGTGAGTGTGTGTGAGTGTGTGTGTGAGAGTGAGTGTGTGTGAGAGTGAGTGTGTGAGAGAGTGAGTGTGTGAGAGAGTGAGTGTGTGAGAGAGTGAGTGTGTGAGAGAGTGTGTGTGTGAGAGTGAGTGTGTGAGAGAGTGAGTGTGTGAGTCTGTGTGAGCATGTGTTAGTGAGCGTGTGTGTTTGTGTGTGAGAGTGTTGAGTGTGAGTGTTGAGTGTGTGTGTGTGTGTGAGAGAGTGTGTGAGAGTGAGTGTGTGAGAGAGAGTGTGTGTGTGAGAGTGAGTGTGTGAGAGAGTGAGTGTGTGTCTGTGTGTGAGTGTGTGTGTGAGAGTGAGTGTGTGAGAGAGTGAGTGTGTGAGAGAGTGAGTGTGTGTCTGTGTGTGTGTGTGTGTGAGTGTGTGTGTGAGAGAGTGAGTGTGAGAGTGAGTGTGTGTGAGAGTGAGTGTGTGAGAGAGTGAGTGTGTGTCTGTGTGTGAGAGAGTGAGTGTGTGAGAGAGTGAGTGTGTGAGAGAGTGAGTGTGTGAGAGAGTGAGTGTGTGAGAGAGTGAGTGTGTGAGAGAGTGAGTGAGTGAGAGTGAGTGTGTGTGTGTGTGAGAGAGAGTGTGTGTCTGTGTGTGTGTGTGAGAGAGTGAGTGTGTGTGAGAGAGTGAGTGTGTGAGAGAGAGTGAGTGAGTGTGAGAGAGAGAGTGAGTGTGTGAGAGTGAGAGTGTGAGAGAGTGAGTGTGTGTGTGAGAGAGTGAGTGTGTGAGAGAGTGAGTGTGTGTGAGTGTGTGTGTGAGAGTGAGTGTGTGTGAGAGTGAGTGTGTGTGAGAGTGAGTGTGTGTGAGAGTGAGTGTGTGAGAGAGTGAGTGTGTGAGAGAGTGAGTGTGTGAGAGAGTGTGTGTGTGAGAGTGAGTGTGTGAGAGAGTGAGTGTGTGAGTCTGTGTGAGCATGTGTTAGTGAGCGTGTGTGTTTGTGTGTGAGAGTGTTGAGTGTGAGAGTGTTGAGTGTGTGTGTGTGTGTGTGTGAGAGAGTGTGTGAGAGAGAGTGTGTGTGTGAGAGTGAGTGTGTGAGAGAGTGAGTGTGTGTCTGTGTGTGTGTGTGAGTGTGTGTGTGAGAGTGTGTGTGAGAGAGTGAGTGTGTGAGAGAGTGAGTGTGTGTCTGTGTGTGTGTGTGAGTGTGTGTGTGAGAGAGTGAGTGTGAGAGTGAGTGTGTGTGAGAGTGAGTGTGTGAGAGAGTGAGTGTGTGTGTGTGTGTGAGTGTGTGTGTGAGAGAGTGAGTGTGTGAGAGAGTGAGTGTGTGAGAGAGTGAGTGTGTGAGAGAGTGAGTGTGTGTCTGTGTGTGTGTGAGTGTGTGTGTGAGAGTGAGTGTGTGAGAGAGTGAGTGTGTGAGAGAGTGAGTGTGTGTCTGTGTGTGTGTGTGAGAGAGAGTGTGTGTGAGAGTGAGTGTGTGAGAGAGTGAGTGTGTGTCTGTGTGTGTGTGTGAGTGTGTGTGAGAGAGTGAGTGTGTGAGAGAGTGAGTGTGTGAGAGTGAGTGTGTGTGAGAGTGAGTGTGTGAGAGAGTGAGTGTGTGTCTGTGTGTGTGTGTGTGTGTGTGAGTGTGTGTGTGAGAGTGTGTGAGAGTGAGTGTGTGTGAGAGTGTGTGTGTGAGAGTGTGTGTGTGAGAGTGAGTGTGTGAGAGAGTGAGTGTGTGAGAGTGAGTGTGTGTGAGAGAGTGAGTGTTTGAGTCTGTGTGAGCGTGTGTTAGTGATCGTGTGTGTTTGTGTGTGAGAGTGTGTGTGAGAGAGTGTTGAGTGTGTGTGTGTGTGTGTGTGTGAGAGAGAGTGAGTGTGTGAGTGTGAGAGTGTGTGTGAGAGAGTGTTGAGTGTGTGTGTGTGTGAGAGAGTGTTGAGTGTGTTGAGTGTGTGTGAGAGAGAGTGTTGAGTGTGTTGAGTGTGTGTGTGTGTGTGTGTGTGTGTGTGTGTGTGTGTGTAAGTGTCTGACCTGTCTCTCTCTCTCACAGGCCCTGAGGAAGCAGCAGACGGGGGTCCTGACGACTCTGGGCTGCCCACAGACATGCCTGCACCTAAATTAGTCATATGAATGGGTCCATGCTATGAGCAGAAAAACACAACAGCATTAACACACACCCTCCTTTACAGACACACACACACATCAGTGACTGATCATCTCTCACTCACACACACACACACACACACACACACATCTAATCACTCTTATACAGAAGGGGGGGGGGGGGGGTCACATTGACAGTCACACGTGAGCAGTTCCCATCATTCACCACAAACCCTAGTGAGCTGCAGTATTTATAATAATAATAATAATAATAATAATAAAAATAAATACAAACACTAATTTTTAAAATATTAATAAAACTATAACAGTATCTCAACGAAGCCACTGGTAATGCTGGACTGGTTTAGTGTTTTCCTCCTCTAGTTCTGCGGCTCACTAGAGTTTGACCTTTCATCAGCTGTCGTTCACTACAAACATCAGATCAGGTCCTCGTGACCCCTCAGGCTCCGCCCACAACCCGTCTGTCACCATGGCGACAGGACGCTGACGTCACACACACCTGCAGAAACGGGGTAAAGCCGCACGGTGACGAGAGCAGGGTCCGGCGCGGGCCGACAGCTCACCTGGTATCCCAGAAGGCCTTGCTCCGACTCGTCCGGCACCTCCTCGGTGAAGCGGCGCTTCTGTGGCGGGAGGGGCGGAGCCACGGGTCTGGGCGGAGCCGAGAGTGAGGGCGGAGCCACGGCAGGGGGCGGGAACTGAGCGGGAGGAAGAGTCTGGAGAGAGAGAGAGATGTGTCAGGAGACGGGAGACACACACACGCACACACAGGTCTCACACACACACACACACACACAGGTCTCACACACACACACACACATCGTGAAAAACTAACCGTTTTATAATCACTGTTATACTAGTATTATTTATAAAATACTATAGTTTAAGAAGTTTATCATCTAATATTTATATGTTATATTGTTTGAGCTTTATTGCAATGAATCAAATTGTTTAAAGCGCTGGTATAATGGCCTTTTCACAGATGTAAAGTAAGTCTCTGATGTCGCCAGAGTGTGTGTGTGTGTGTGTGTGTGTGTGTGTGTGTGTGAAGTTTCAGCTCTAAATACCCCACAGATATTTTTATATAACATGTTAAAGTTGTCACTTTTTGAGGGTGAGCAAAAACGCACCGTTTTTGTTTGTGTCCCTTTAAATGCAAATGAGCTGCTGCTCCCAGTACAGGGGGCGGAGCTTCAAGAGCTTTGTGTGTGTGTGTGTTCTGCCTTTTATGTTCAAACCGGAGTCAGACAATGATGGAGAGACTCTAGAAGAAGAGACATGTAGAGCAGCAGGACATTTCTGAAGGGTTCGTATGCAGCTGATGTGGAGGTAACTACCTTCATTGTCTTTAATTAGCTTATTCTGTCACGATAATTATAAAATCGCTTGTGTGGGAACTGTTGTAAGACGCCTACAGTGAGACATGATATTGATTGTGTTGATTCATGTAACGTACAGTATTGCACGTGTAAAGACGGATGCGACAGCTTGAGCAGACTCACACGTGCTCGACTACAACTCTTCCTCTTCCCAACACGGGGGCGTTCCCAGGGGCGGGTTTATGTAAATTGTAGGGTTGGTGATGTCACTATCCAGGGAGGAATGTGGTGTAGTCTCTACCAGCCGTTTGTTGTAGTCCTTAAAAAGCCATTTCTGTAAAGGTCCCGTTTTTCCTGTTTTTGAAGCTTTGATTGTGTTTACAGTGTGCAATATAACATGTGTTCATGATTCGCGTGTAAAAAAAACCCAGTATTTTTCAGACAATTGACTTTTCTGTACACCGCTGTTTTCACTGTCCTAAGAACGGGCTGATGACTTCCTTGTTCTATGAAGTCCCTCCTTCAGAAATACGTAACGAGTTCTGATTGTGCCAGCGGTTCCTGAGTTGTGATTCGACAGCAGCGTAGCGCACGTTGCCCGTTGGGAAGGCCAAACAAAGGTGATTGGACTCCGGGAAGAAAATATCAGCGTCTCGACGACATGGCGACAAACACACTCTACAAACGCAACTCTTCCTCTTCTCCGTGGGAGCGCAACAAGACCACGCCCCCTTTTTTGTGTATTCCTGTGGGTGGAGGTTAGTCAAAAAACGGTTCTAGTGACGTCATTAAACAGGAAGTAGAGGGATGTAGTCCAAACGAGCCGTTCGCTGTAGGCGACTTTTGTTAAAGGTCCCGTTCTGCGTGATCCCATGTTTCAAACTTTAGTTAGTGTGTAATGTTGCTGTTAGAGCATAAATAATATCTGTAAAATTATAAAGCTCAAAGTTCAATGCCAAGCGAGATATTTTATTTAAGTCGACTACAGTGAACGGCTCGTTTGGACTACATCCCTCTACTTCCTCCTTTAATGATGTCACTAGAACCGTGTTTTGACTAAGCTCCGCCCACAGGAATGCTCCCTCAACTCTACTGGCTACTTGCGCACTTCTAATAACTTACTGTGTTTACTCAGCTCTTACGGTGATTTTCTGGAGTAAAACTGACGCTTCATCTTTTGTGTGATGTACAATAAACTTTATTAAACTCATCAGTATATGTTTGATCATCATTCAGACAGCAGACTTGTAGGCTATTAATAAATAATGGATACAGTACAAGCAGATGACAAATACGTTATAATACCGTAATTAAACTACTAAACTATACCTGTTTCATCTCTATACAGCACTCTGACTCTGTAGGCATTATTGTCCGACTCGAAATGAACGCCGTTACTGAGAGTTTCTGATATTATCATCATTCCGTGAGATGGGATTGTCCTGACAGACTGAGCGCGAGCTCATGAAGCTCCGCCCCCTGTGTCGTCCAGTAGCAGCTCATTTGCATTTAAAGGGCACACACTAAAACAGCTCGTTTTTCTGAGCCCCAAAAAATGACAATTTAAACATGCTGTAAAAAATGATCTGTTGGGTATTTTGAGCTGAAACTTCACATACACACTCTGGGGACATCAGAGACTTATTTTACATCTTGTGAAAAGGGGCATAATACGGGACCTTTAAATAAAATATCTCGCTTGGCATTGAACTTTGAGCTTTATAATTTTACAGATATTATTTATACTCTAACAACAACATTACACACTAACTAAAGTTAGAAACATGGGATCACGAAGAACGGGACCTTTAAAAGTAAATCTCTCCCTTTGCTTTGAACTTTGAGCGTCGTAACTTTGCAGATGTTGTTTATGCTCAAACAGCAACATTACACACTAACTAAACTTAGAAAAGTCAAATCATAATCAACCACCGCTTTAATAAGTCTTAGTTAACTGTAATAACACTGCATGTAATGTGTGTGTGTGTCGTTGTCTGGCAGGTTCAAGCGGAGTATTCTAGATTCCTGAATCAGATGAGCAGTGTGATGCCCACACAGGGTAAACACACACACACACACTCTCACACACAGGTGAGCGCGGGGTTACCTGTGCCGGGACGCTAGCGGGCGGGAGGGGATACTGCGCGGGGGGGACGGGCCCCGGGGCCGCGGGAGACACCGGATACGGAGGAGCGACGGGTTGCTGAGGAACGGGAACGGGATACGGCTGGAATCCCGCGGGAGGATGAGGATAATACTGAGACTGAGGAGGCATCCCGTTCATAGCAGGAGGCTGGAGAAAACCTGCTGACACACACACACACACACTCTCTCTGATCAGACTCAGCAGATGAGAACATACAAGCTGTGTGTGTGTGTGTGTGTGTGTGTGTGTGTGAGTTTACCCTGTGAGTGTGTGTGTGTGTGTGTGTGTGTGTGTGTGTGAGTGTGAGTGTGAGTGTGTGTGTGTGTGTGTGTGTGTGTGTGTGTGTTTACCCTGTGAGTGTGTGTGTGTGTGTGTTTACCCTGTGAGTGTGTGTGTGTGTTAGAGTGTGTGTGTGTTTACCCTGTGAGTGTGTGTGTGTGTGTGTTTACCCTGTGAGTGTGTGTGTGTGTGTTTACCCTGTGAGTGTGTGTGAGTGTGTGTGTTAGAGTGTGTGTGTGTTTACCCTGTGTGTGTGTGTGTGTGTGTGTGTGTGTGTGTGTGTGTGTGTGTGTTTACCCTGTGTGGGCATCACACTGCTCATCTGATTCAGGAATCTAGAATACTCCGCATGAACCTGCCAGACAAAAATATAAATATTAAATGATAAACTTCTTAAAAAACTATAATAGTTTATAAATAATATTAGAACAACAGTGATTACAATCACAGACTGTTTTTTGTTTTCTTTGTTCGCATTACAGTTATTTTACAAGAACAGTCTATCATGCAGCACAATAAACCTGAAAGCAGACAGACAGAGAGTGAGTGAGACAGACAGACAGAGAGTGAGACAGACAGACAGACAGAGAGACAGATAGACAGAGAGTGAGACAGACAGACAGACAGACAGACAGTGAGTGAGACAGACAGACAGACAGAGAGTGAGACAGACAGACAGACAGAGAGTGAGACAGACAGAGAGTGAGACAGACAGACAGACAGAGAGTGAGACAGACAGACAGACAGAGAGACAGACAGACAGAGAGTGAGACAGACAGACAGACAGACAGACAGACAGACAGACAGACAGACAGAGAGTGAGACGGCCAGGCAGAGAGTGAGACAGACAGACAGACAGACAGAGAGTGAGACGGCCAGGCAGAGAGTGAGACAGAGAGTGAGTTTTAATTTTAAAAAAGCTGTTAACGACTTGAGAGACAAGGCACGGAGAGCCTTTTACGCTATTAAGAGAAATATCCAAATTGACATCCCAATCAGAATCTGGCTAAAAATAATCAAGACAGTAATCGAGCCCATCGCGCTGTACGGGTGTGAAGTCTGGGGTCCACTCACAGACCAAGAGTTCACCAAATGGGACAAACACCCAATAGAGACTCTGCAGACCGAGCTGTGCAAAATCTTGCTTCGAGTTCAGCGCAAAACCCCAAACAATGCCTGTAGAGCAGAATTAGGATTATACCCCCTTGTGATAACCATTCAAAAAAGAGCCATTAAATTCCATGCCCACTTAAAAAATAGCGATGAACAGACCCTCCATCACAAAGCCCTGACCCACCAAGAGCTGAAGCCAGAGAGAAACGCCCTCGGCCGACTGGTCTCAGAGCTGATGTCACAAACTGACAATAAAAACATAGCCAGACCAAACCAAATCATTAAAACACAAAAAGAAAAATACCTCAAACATTGGACAGACGCAACAGACAAACAGAGTAAACTGGAATGCTATTTGGCCCTAAACAGAAGATATGAATTGGCAGGATACCTGAGTGAAGTGAGCGACCCTAAACTGAGGAGAGTCCTGAGCATGTACAGACTCAGTGAACACAGTCTGAGCATAGAGACGGGCAGACACACACACACACACACACACACACACACACACACAGTCTGAGCATAGAGACGGGCAGACACACACACAGACACACACACACACACACACACACACACACACACACACACAGTCTGAGCATAGAGACGGGCAGACAGACACACACACACACACACACACACACACACACACACACACACACACACACACACACAGTCTGAGCATAGAGACGGGCAGACACACACACAGACACACACACACACACACACAGTCTGAGCATAGAGACGGGCAGACACACACACAGACACACACACACACACACACACAGTCTGAGCATAGAGACGGGCAGACACACACACACACACACACACACAGTCTGAGCATAGAGACGGGCAGACACAGGCAGAGCTGGCTGCCGAGGGAAGAGCGACTGTGCCCTCACTGCTCAGAGAATCAAGTGGAAACAGAGCTACACTTCTTGACTTCCTGCCCCAATTATACAAACATTAGAGACACTTTCTATCCCCTTTTCACAGCCCACCAGAAAGACTTCCATCAGAAATCAGACATGGACAAACTCCCACTCCTGCTTGGAGAAAGCCCAGCGAGCTCAGCCCTGGCTGCCCGGTACGTGAGGTCCTGTCACGACCAAAGAGCCTCCAGCAGGACAGAGCTACCAACTGTATAAATATTAGAAGATTAGACATTTTAGTGCTATGTTTATTTTCATGTAATTTCTATTTTCTTTTTATTATTATTTATTTATTTACTTTTATTGTATTATTTATTGTTATGAATGCTTTGGCAATGTAAAGATTTCTTTCACCATGCCAATAAAGCTATTTGAATCTTGAATCTTGAGTGAGACAGACAGACAGACAGACAGACAGAGAGTGATCACTGTGATCACTATCACAGCATTAGATCAGACTATTTCACTAGATTCCAACAACTAGAACCAAATTTTATGGCACTACCAAATTCAGAAAAATTAAATCATATTCTGGGAGAGAACCCCAGCTCAATCACAACAGCAGCAAAATATGTGACAGCCTGCCACAAACTACGAGAGTCAGCCAGTGGACAAAACTAAAGTCAGAATCACTCTCATTCTTATCTTGTCTGGATGTTGGTACTAATGTACATAGGTGTTTTTTGTTTTGTTTTTTATATATAATACTTGTTTATATAAATGTATTCATGCATTTGTTTACTGGTTGATTTGTTGAATTTATTGATTATTTGTGTATGTAATGTCCATTTATGTAATGGCCAATGCTTTGGCAATACTGTACAAGTCATGCCAATAAAGCTCATTTGAATTTGAGTGAGACGGCCAGGCAGAGAGTGAGACAGAGAGTGAGACAGACAGACAGACAGACAGACAGACAGAGAGTGAGACAGACAGACAGAGAGTGAGACAGACAGACAGACGGCCAGGCAGAGAGTGAGACAGAGAGTGAGACAGACAGACAGACAGACAGACAGAGAGTGAGACAGACAGACAGAGAGTGAGACAGACAGACAGACAGACAGACAGACAGACAGAGAGTGAGACGGCCAGGCAGAGAGTGAGACAGACAGACAGACAGACAGACAGAGAGTGAGACAGACAGACAGAGAGTGAGACAGACAGACAGACAGACAGACCGACAGAGAGTGAGACAGACAGACAGACAGAGAGTGAGACGGCCAGGCAGAGAGTGAGACAGAGAGTGAGACAGACAGACAGACAGAGAGTGAGACAGACAGACAGAGAGTGAGACAGACAGAGAGTGAGACAGACAGACAGAGAGTGAGACAGACAGACAGACAGACAGAGAGTGAGACAGACAGACAGACAGACAGACAGACAGAGAGTGAGACGGCCAGGCAGAGAGTGAGACAGAGAGTGAGACAGACAGACAGAGACAGACAGACAGAGAGTGAGACAGACAGACAGACAGACAGAGAGTGAGACGGCCAGGCAGAGAGTGAGACAGAGAGTGAGACAGACAGACAGAGACAGACAGACAGAGAGTGAGACAGACAGACATAGAGTGAGACAGACAGACAGACATAGAGTGAGACAGACAGAGAGTGAAGGTGATGATACACAGGGCAACTTTTTGAGCAATGTTGCTGGGCAATGTTGCCGTCAACGGGCAACCAGACGAGACACAGGGCCCACGATCGATCTAAATTATCCAGATAGAAATGTATTGCCCATTTTCAATGGGGAAGTGCCCAAGCAACAATCGCTCGGCAAGATTGCCCAGCAACATTGCTCAAAAAGTTGCCCTGTGTATCATCACCTTGAGAGAGACAGAAAGTGAGAGAGAGAGAGAGAGAGAGAGAGAGAGTGAGAGAGAGTGAGACGGGTCTTACGGTCTGCAGGAGGTTTTCACAGAGGGTTTTGGCAGCAGCAAGTCCTTCTGGTTTTGGGTGACTGGAGGAACAGAGAAACTCATCAACACTGATGTGCTTCAACTGTCTGAACACTACTCTATAGTGACTGTGTGTGTGTGTGTGTGTGTGTGTGAGAGAGTAACTGTGTGTGAGTGTTTGTGTGTCTGTGCGTGTGTGAGATCTGTACACACACCTGATGTATATGTACATGGGCTCGAACGCCTCTCGCCCTGACGCCGGCTCCAGGCGTGTGTGTGTGTGTGTGTGGTGTGTGTGTGAGATCTGTACACACACCTGATGTATATGTACATGGGCTCGAACGCCTCTCGCCCTGACGCCGGCTCCAGGCGTGTGTGTGTGTGTGTGTGTGTGTGTGTGTGTGTGTGTGTGAGTGAGAGATCTGTACACACACCTGATGTATATGTACATGGGCTCGAACGCCTCTCGCCCTGACGCCGGCCCCAGGCGTGTGTGTGTGTGTGTGTGTGAGATCTGTACACACCTGATGTATATGTATATGTACATGGGCTCGAACGCCTCTCGCCCTGACGCCGGCTCCAGGCGTGTGTGTGTGTGTGTGTGTGTGTGTGTGAGATCTGTACACACACCTGATGTATAAGTACATGAGCTCGAACGCCTCTCGCCCTGACGCCGGCCCCAGGCGTGTGTGTGTGTGTGTGTGTGTGTGTGTGAGATCTGTACACACACCTGATGTATATGTACATGGGCTCGAACGCCTCTCGCCCTGACGCCGGCTCCAGGCGTGTGTGTGTGTGTGTGTGTGTGTGTGTGTGTGAGATCTGTACACACACCTGATGTATATGTACATGAGCTCGAACGCCTCTCGCCCTGCCGCCGGCTCCAGGCGTGTGTGTGTGTGTGTGTGTGTGTGTGTGAGATCTGTACACACCTGATGTATATGTATATGTACATGGGCTCGAACGCCTCTCGCCCTGACGCCGGCTCCAGGCGTGTGTGTGTGTGTGTGTGTGTGTGTGTGAGAGATCTGTACACACACCTGATGTATATGTACATGGGCTCGAACGCCTCTCGCCCTGACGCCGGCTCCAGGCGTGTGTGTGTGTGTGTGTGTGTGTGTGTGAGATCTGTACACACACCTGATGTATATGTACATGAGCTCGAACGCCTCTCGCCCTGACGCCGGCCCCAGGCGTGTGTGTGTGTGTGTGTGTGTGTGTGAGATCTGTACACACACCTGATGTATATGTACATGGGCTCGAACGCCTCTCACCCTGCCGCCGGCTCCAGGCGTGTGTGTGTGTGTGTGTGTGTGTGTGTGTGAGATCTGTACACACCTGATGTATATGTACATAGGCTCGAACGCCTCTCGCCCTGCCGCCGGCTCCAGGCGTGTGTGTGTGTGTGTGTGTGTGTGTGTGTGAGATCTGTACACACCTGATGTATATGTACATAGGCTCGAACGCCTCTCGCCCTGCCGCCGGCTCCAGGCGTGTGTGTGTGTGTGTGTGTGTGTGAGAGATCTGTACACACCTGATGTATATGTACATAGTAGGGCTGCACGATATTGGAAAAAAAATTACATTGCGAAATTTTTTTCCCAACGATATATATCGCGATATTGCGAGCCATCAATCCAGGCTAAAGTCAATAATTATCATTCCATGTTATTAATAATTTCACTAATAAGCAAGCTTCATTACAAGTAACAAAAAGGCCACTTAATATTTTATTCCAGAAACATATTTCTCTCAGAATTCGGTGAACGTTCTACGCAGGACCTAACGTTCTTCGGTTTCTAGGACCTGAAAAATTATGTTTTCTGTGCTGATTCAGTGACGCGTTCATGTAAACGGCACCTAGACCCAGCAAAAGTAATGATTAATAATATGTAAAATATTACAATGAGACATTTTAATTGTTTATTAATAAACAAGTGTTTTCTGTAAAGATGAAGTTGACAATATACTGACTCGCGATCTTCGCAGCAGTGATCGGGAGAAATGCACTTTTCATACAGATTAAATATAGCTATATTTTTTTAATGGTTCTGTTTAAAAGTAGAGATTTCTGTAGATAATAGATATATTTCTTTTTTTTAGGTGTGTGAGGCGAGTAGGCTACCTTTTACGCTGAGTTTCGGTTCATGGATCATAGCTTAATCTCAGGTTCAGGCGCTGGCTGCTATATTTAATTATTATTAGGCTAATCATTATTAAATCCAGGAAATTGGATAATGAAATACTGATTAAAATTAAGATACAATTAATACAAAACGAAATTCGTTTTAAAGAAAGGCTTTGTGCTTTCTGTTTGAGGTCTCTGTGAAAGTTTTAAAGCAGTCTTTTAGTGTCGCTTTCATAACGGTCGCGTCCGTAATATCACGTAACATTGTTTTTTCCTCATAAATGCGAACACGAAAAATAAACGAATGTTTAAAAAAGACAACCATCCACAACTTTATAACACTCCAGCAAAGTAGCCTACCTCTTTTTGGTCAACATCCTCCTTTTTGTAGACGAAATAGGCTAGTCCCAAATAGCTGATTTTGACTTTTTTTTGCGGCGGATCCTCTTCGTCGCGCATTTTTGAATGTTGGCTGTGAGCGCGGTGAGCTGCGGCACAGCGAACCAATCACTGTGCAGGCACGCAGAACGCGTATGTCACCCCAGCAAAAAGCCATACAACAAACTCGTGTTTACTGTGTGCTACCGTTCTCTTATGGGTACTAACGTTACCCTTCACATCGCATGTTCCGGCGATGTGACTATCGCTCATTCGCACATCGCGATGTCGATGTTAAAACAGAATATCGTTCAGCCCTAGTACATAGGCTCGAACGCCTCTCGCCCTGACGCCGGCTCCAGGCGTGTGTGTGTGTGTGTGTGTGTGTGTGTGAGATCTGTACACACACCTGATGTATATGTACATAGGCTCGAACGCCTCTCGCCCTGACGCCGGCTCCAGGCGTGTGTGTGTGTGTGTGTGTGTGTGTGTGTGTGTGTGAGATCTGTACACACACCTGATGTATATGTACATAGGCTCGAACGCCTCTCGCCCTGACGCCGGCTCCAGGCGTGTGTGTGTGTGTGTGTGTGTGTGTGTGTGTGTGTGTGTGTGTGTGTGTGTGTGTGTGAGATCTGTACACACACCTGATGTATATGTACATGGGCTCGAACGCCTCTCGCCCTGACGCCGGCTCCAGGCGTGTGTGTGTGTGTGTGTGTGTGTGTGTGTGTGTGTGTGTGAGATCTGTACACACACCTGATGTATATGTACATAGGCTCGAACGCCTCTCGCCCTGACGCCGGCTCCAGGCGTGTGTGTGTGTGTGTGTGTGTGTGTGTGAGAGATCTGTACACACACCTGATGTATATGTACATAGGCTCGAACGCCTCTCGCCCTGCCGCCGGCTCCAGGCGTGTGTGTGTGTGTGTGTGTGTGTGTGTGTGTGTGAGATCTGTACACACACCTGATGTATATGTACATGAGCTCGAACGCCTCTCGCCCTGACGCCGGCTCCAGGCGTGTGTGTGTGTGTGTGTGTGTGTGTGTGAGATCTGTACACACACCTGATGTATATGTACATGAGCTCGAACGCCTCTCGCCCTGACGCCGGCTCCAGGCGTGTGTGTGTGTGTGTGTGTGTGTGTGTGTGAGATCTGTACACACACCTGATGTATATGTACATAGGCTCGAACGCCTCTCGCCCTGACGCCGGCTCCAGGCACCCGGACCCTTTCCCCCGCAGGAACACTTTGGCCCCGGTCTCTGCCTGAATGTGCTGAAGATACGAGCAGCCCGGACCCTCCACACACTCCTTCACACTGAAGCCGTGTAGCGCCTGATCCAGGCCCACAAACACCTTATCCTGCACATAGTGCATCTGAACACACACACACGGACACACACACACACACACGGGTTAGTCTCAATCCTGTGTGTTGGATGCGGAAAACACTAAGACTAGCGGTGCTGACAGCAGTTCTGAAACACGTCTTCATCTTCCACTGTTATTCATTCAGTTATTCTGGAGGCTCCGACATGTTCACGTGTTGCTGAATGTTCAAAGTGACAGGAATGAATATATTTAAAAGCAGACCTTGTGCAAGAGACATTCAAAGTAGAAAACATAAGAATCTGAACTCAAGCACAGCTGCAGTTTCATAACTCGCAGGATCCCTGCTGTATTTCACACCTTTTAACACTTAAATTTTTAAAGCTCAGTGCCTTCTCATACAGGCCTGGTTCGTCCGAATTTTAACGATTCCAATTCTGCTCATCGATTCTGATTCTAATCGATTCCTAATTTCGATGATATTAGTAGATATCGTTCACATTTAGTCTTATTGCAAAATATGTAATTGTAGCTCAATATCATGAACAAAAATCAACAGGATAAAAAAACACTCACGCAAGGAACGATTGCTTGTGGGTTTTTTATTTTTATAACAATTTTATAACTTGAGGTCAGGAATCGGATACTTGTATTAGATAGATAGATCTGAGCTGTTATTAAGAGAAGTTCTGAACGCTGTGTGAACATGCTGTGAAACACACGTCTGATGTGACCGCACATGTACTCACGCCTCCTGTATAGTGTGGTTTGTGTGCAGCAGAGGGGATTGTGGGTAAAGTGCTGGATCCGGGCTGCTGGTACACAGTGACCGTCGCTCCGCTGTAGGTCGAGTTGGTGGCGGCCTTCACTACACCGTTAGTGATGATCTCCTTAATCCTGTTAACGGCCTCTACACACACACACACACACACACACAGAATGATGTTAAACACACACACACACACACACACACACACACGTGATGAAGCTCCTCCATCAGTGTTGTCACTCACTGTCCACTAAGTCTCGGGTCTGGCCCTGCACATGCAGATACAGCGGACGGTCACTGTGGAGAGATCAACAGACATGCATTAGAATTTAAAGCAATTACTGAATACTTGTTGCAATCCAATCGCAGAGTTCGTAAAGACACTGTAAAATTAAATTCCAGGACTTTCAAGGACTTTTCAAGCACTACTTTATTGGCTTTCAAGGGCTACAATCAGAGATCTCACTTATCCAACACTATCTTTATTATCTTTCAAATTCTAAAAAATTTAAATAGATAAAAGAAAATAAACTAATAAAACAAAATGGTACCAATAAAGAGCAGCACATGCAATTGCCATTGAAAGGGTAATATGACAAAGATATCGCCTTCCTTCCTCAAACTGACTGAACTGATCAGGATGTGCATGTGACGAACGAAGCGTCTCACCTGGGCAGTGCTTTGCTCTTCTCCTCCGAGGACATGTAGCGCCCCCTGGTGGACACAGCAGCACCACTCACTCTGCTGATCTGTGGAGAACATCAGGACTGAGCGACACCAGCGGAGGACAGAACACACACACACACACACACACACACACACACACACACACACACAGGCCTGATCCGGCTCTCACCTCGTCTTGAGTCTGTCCTCGGGTCAGCAGATTTCGGCAGGTCAGCGGGACGTCATTAATCTCCACTTCCGCCACCACCAGATCATCCTTCAGTTTACTCCCAGCAACACCTGAAACCTACAGGTGAACATCATCAGTGTGCGTCTCCTCCTCACTCACACACACACACACACACACACACAGGTGAACATCATCAGTGTGCGTCTCCTCCTCACTCACACACACACACACACACACACACACAGGTGAACATCATCAGTGTGCGTCTCCTCCTCACTCACACACACACACACACACACACACACACAGGTGAACATCATCAGTGTGCGTCTCCTCCTCACACACACACACACACAGGTGAACATCATCAGTGTGCGTCTCCTCCTCACACACACACACACACACACACAGATGAACATCATCAGTGTGCGTCTCCTCCTCACTCACACACACACACACACACACACACACACACACACACACACACACGTGAACATCATCAGTGTGCGTCGTCGTCTCCTCTCACACACACACACACACACACACACACACACACAGGTGAACATCATCAGTGTGCGTCTCCTCACACACACACACACACACACACACACACAGGTGAACATCATCAGTGTGCGTCTCCTCACACACACACACACACACACACACACACAGGTGAACATCATCAGTGTGCGTCTCCTCACACACACACACACACACACACACACACACACACACACAGGTGAACATCATCAGTGTGCGTCGTCTCCTCCTCACACACACACACACACACACACACACACACACACACACACACACAGGTGAACATCATCAGTGTGCGTCTCCTCCTCACACACACACACACAGGTGAACATCATCAGTGTGCGTCTCCACACACACACACACACACACACACAGGTGAACATCATCAGTGTGCGTCTCCACACACACACACACACACACACACAGGTGAACATCATCAGTGTGCGTCTCCACACACACACACACACACACACACAGGTGAACATCATCAGTGTGCGTCTCCACACACACACACACACACACACACAGGTGAACATCATCAGTGTGCGTCTCCTCACACACACACACACACACACACACACACACACACACACACACACAGGTGAACATCATCAGTGTGCGTCTCCTCCTCACACACACACACACACACACACACACACACAGGTGAACATCATCAGTGTGCGTCTCCTCCTCACACACACACACACAGGTGAACATCATCAGTGTGCGTCTCCTCCTCACACACACACACACACAGGTGAACATCATCAGTGTGCGTCGTCTCCTCCTCACACACACACACACACACACACACACACACACACACACACACACACACACACACACACACACACACAGGTGAACATCATCAGTGTGCGTCTCCTCCTCACACACACACACACACAGGTGAACATCATCAGTGTGCGTCTCCACACACACACACACACACACACACAGGTGAACATCATCAGTGTGCGTCTCCTCACACACACACACACACACACACACACACACACACACACAGGTGAACATCATCAGTGTGCGTCTCCACACACACACACACACACACACACACACAGGTGAACATCATCAGTGTGCGTCTCCTCCTCACACACACACACACACACACACACACACAGGTGAACATCATCAGTGTGCGTCTCCTCCTCACACACACACACACACACACACACACACACACACACAGGTGAACATCATCAGTGTGCGTCTCCTCCTCACACACACACACACACACACACACACAGGTGAACATCATCAGTGTGCGTCTCCTCCTCACACACACACACACACACACACACAGGTGAACATCATCAGTGTGCGTCTCCTCCTCACACACACACACACACACACACACAGGTGAACATCATCAGTGTGCGTCTCCTCACACACACACACACACACACACACACACACACACACACACACACACACACACAGGTGAACATCATCAGTGTGCGTCTCCTCACACACACACACACACACACACACACACACACAGGTGAACATCATCAGTGTGCGTCGTCTCCTCCTCACACACACACACACACACACACACACACACACACACACACACACACACACACACACACACACACAGGTGAACATCATCAGTGTGCGTCTCCTCCTCACACACACACACACACACACACACACACACACACACAGGTGAACATCATCAGTGTGCGTCTCCTCCTCACACACACACACACACACACACACACACAGGTGAACATCATCAGTGTGCGTCTCCTCCTCACACACACACACACACACACACAGGTGAACATCATCAGTGTGCGTCTCCTCCTCACACACACACACACACACACACAGGTGAACATCATCAGTGTGCGTCTCCTCCTCACACACACACACACACACACACACACACACACACGTGAACATCATCAGTGTGCGTCTCCTCCTCACACACACACACACACACAGGTGAACATCATCAGTGTGCGTCTCCTCCTCACACACACACACACACAGGTGAACATCATCAGTGTGCGTCTCCTCCTCACACACACACACACACACACACACAGGTGAACATCATCAGTGTGCGTCTCCTCCTCACACACACACACACACACACACACACACACACACACACACACACAGGTGAACATCATCAGTGTGCGTCTCCTCCTCACACACACACACACACACACACACACACACACACACACACACAGGTGAACATCATCAGTGTGCGTCTCCTCCTCACACACACACACACACACACACACACACACACACACACACACAGGTGAACATCATCAGTGTGCGTCTCCTCCTCACACACACACACACACACACACACACACACACACACACACACAGGTGAACATCATCAGTGTGCGTCTCCTCCTCACACTCGGGTTTATTTAGTGTTTCCTGTTAAATTAAACTGAAGCACAAACAGAGCCGTCATTCAAAGACAAGACCGATCGGTGAATGACATCACAGGACCGCGAGAGCGAATCAGAAGCGTGAGGAGCCGTCTACTCTATCAAAGTCCTTTTAGGCAAGTCGTGCCACTCGGCCGCCATCTTGGCAACGCCTCCGGGCAGCTATTTCGGACTAACAAGACCAGGCTCCTATCTAAATGAATGGGCATAGAGTCAGAACTGCACTTTCACTGGTCACTGGGACATAAAAACTGCATGTATAGAAACAGCAGTAAAATATGATAAAAATCGCTGAAAAAGTTTGATGACTTTGCCCCAAAATAAGGTTTAAAATGCCTTTTTCCCCCACAGGTTATACTTTTACTACGCATGCGCAAGGGTTCACGTTCAGGACACCAAACTTCATTTACGTCTCTATCCAGAATGCCGATGTTGTGCCAAGCACTTAAACAATGTATTTAAATGTCTGAAACCTAAAATAAACATTATGTGGTTAAAACACTGAACAGTTGTGATATAGCCTATGACGAGCGCTGAGCGCGTCCGTCTTTGGCTCAGCGCCAGCCACAGCGCGAAAGCACAGGTTGAATATGGCAGTTATGTCACGTCACTGTACATTCGCTCCTTAGTGGTCAGCTGCTGACTGTTAAAAGCAGATGATTGGCTTTCCAGCGGGAGGGGCGGGACATGTGCATACAACCACCATCTTTGCCGTTACGGGTTTTCCTTATATAGTTGTATTGAGGATTGAGGAAGTGGCATGTCTCATATAAATTGTCTCTGACTCTATTGGCTCTCAGTGCTGTGATGTCATTGGCTCTCAGTGCTGTGATGTCATTGGCTCTCAGTGCTGTGATGTCATTGGCTCTCAGTGCTGTGATGTCATTGGCTCTCAGTGCTGTGATGTCATTCACCGATCGCCTCTTCAAGTCGAAGAAGCCGAGAGTCTTCACTTGTTTCATTACAGGATGAATCAGCGTTTTTAAACAAATCTCTTGGATGAATGATTCAATGATACGTTTGAACAGTCACTCGTCGCCACCTACAGGTGTAACGGTGTAATCGATCCAATCTTTATCTGAAGCGTCGTTACTTTCCAAAAGATGACTTTTCTCTATTTTGAAGATATCAGTGTTTAAATCCCACTTTTATCCCAGTGATATATACACAAAATAAACATTATATTACAACTTACAATTGCACAAAAGGCTGTGAATCCGTAAGCGAACTTGGAGTACGTTTACACGACATCGATATGCTTAAAACGGAGAGGTTTTTCCGCGCACAGACGACACCACTGTCAGACCGATCCCCATTCACACGGATCCGCGAAAACAAACCCCCTGCAGTACTCTGCCTGGCCAGTAGATGGCGATGAAACACTATAGCCTGAACACGTAACACGCATGTGCATGACGGCATCGTCCTCAGAGATTCACGTTTTGACGTGTAGACGAACGGCCAAAACGCATAAAAAGTTTTACGTTTCTAGTTGAAAACGGTGTTGTTCAGACAGCCCTAACGGTAATGGAGGAGTAACTCCGTTGGGGAACAGTCGTGTTCTCATTATACTGTCATGAAGCCGCTGACACAGGCTTGTGCTGCACTGAACTCTATTACTGATCACGATATATCAGCCACAGCACCCGCCGATATATGATCATTATTAACGTTATCGGCACAATATTAAATATATTAAAGCCAATAATGTATTATTTCCTCCAGCTGAGACGCTTCAGATGCGACTGTTAGACATGATGGCTCTGAAGTGCTTGAAATATGATTGGCATCACTTCAAAAAAGGAAAATTCAGAGTTCAGAGCAACATGTGCAGATCTGTCATATCGGCTACAGAACATTATAACGAGAACATCGTCATTATTGTGTGATTGGGTCGTGACTTTAATGGTGAGACTTTTGGTTTTGTAATCAGACTCTCAAATATTATATAAAACTGGTGTGTGTGAGTGACAGCTCTACAGAAGAGCAGATGAGCGTGAGTGACAGCTCTACAGAACTCTGAGATATGAGCAGGACTGACTTTATCAGCAGGAGCGGCGCTGTTGATCTGAGACGGCTTGAGCTTTCCTTTAGCCACTAGCATAGCGTTGATCTTAGCAGCGACAGCGGCCGCGGCGTCCAGAGCTCCAGTGGGAGCAGAACCTCCATCAGGACAACCCGAGGAACCCGAGGACCCCGGGCCGGCCTGGTCCCACTTACTGCGCCGCCTGATAAACACAAACACATCATCATCATTATTATTTTTAGATTATTATTTGAGAATCGCATCCCTGAATCACATTTGAGAGAGCCCTGTTCCACACACACACACACACACACACACACACACACACACACACAGATTGATCAATGAACTTCCATGACTTCACTGATTGGATGAAGATGAACACTTTGACACATTAATTGAACGCGAGTATGTCAGTATTATCAGATCAAACACTGCACTTCTGATGTGTAAGTTACCATGGTAATAATGAATGTTGATCACACACACTTCACACTGTTCTCTGGGACCAAACATCACGGTATTACCATAGTACTGTATGATAAACCTCGACAGCACGGAACATATGATGATCTGATATCTGATGAATTATGTTTATATGTCTCTGCTAATGACGGTTTGTTGTTACGTAACACCCGCCATTAGCAGAGCCGTCGAACTCTTTACACGCGCTGCGAGCGACCGAACACACACACACACTCACACACACACACTTACCCGCCGCTGTGCGGGACACCGAATGACATCTGTCGTGTAGAGTTTATGCTTCTGATCACGATAAATCGAAACGATCAGAAACGATCTGACGCTCGAGCAGACACACCATCAACGGAAACACTGCCGCCTACGTCACTTCCGCTAACATCGCGCATGCGCAGAACCCATCTGACAAACTCCCCTCACAAATGTTTTTTTTAATTTTATTTACATTTTTATTCTTAATACAGAAATCACAGAGTCAAAATAATACAAAAGAAAAAATAAATTACTAATTTGCTAATGAAATAAAAAATATATATAATAAACAAATATAAAATATTATCATGCTCGTCACCAGCAGGTGGAACTAAAACCCCGTCAAGTTCTCGGACTCGGCAGAGGGAAATAAGATTATAGGCTTGTGTCGTGTGTGTGTGTGCTTCACTGCTGTATTGTTGTAGGTTATTATAAAATATTAGGCACTACAGTGTTGATTGTGACAATAATCATTTTACAAAACAGAAACTAAACTAACGCTGAATTCATCTATAATATGAGTGACGATTATTATTACACGATTCTCACATTTTAATTCAAAGTGGGGTTTACAGGAAACTCATTAACTATTCACCTTATAACTTCCACTTCAGATTAATATTTAACAAAAACAAAAGGGGAAAACCCCGCCAAAATACTAAACTACAAATACATTTAGTCAAAACAATGAACAATATTCAAGGTTCAGCCCATAATTGTTTTATAAATAGCTGAGTATGTACACTTAAGAATAGGTTATGTATCGAGTAATGCTACTTAAACAGCTTATTACGGTGTTTTAATGGTAAAATCAAACCCACACTTTGACATTTCTTCTAGATTCCAACAAAGGCCAGTTTTCAATCCATTTTTCTTTTTTGTGAAAGGCATTTTCAGCACAAATATAGTTGTCCTCGGATTTCATGTCATTACCATCATAAGGCAAAATTCCACAGCAAACTTTGGCATGAAAAATACAATTAAAAACATATAGATAGATAGAGATATTTTTTACATTAGGTAAACTTACCCCTAACTTTGCAGACATATAGCTATAAAATAATATAATTTTTGGTAATAGCATAGAAAAAACGCACAAGTTTTAAAAGAACATGTTTAAAGAATCAATAGTGAAGATGTATATTCCTGCACCAGAATTCGAGGAGCCGCTCATGAATATTAATTAGAACGCGGTGACGTCACGTCGTAAGATCACGCGCGCCAGGAACACATTAACCACAGGAGACAAAAACACTGAGCTTGTGTGTGATGAAGGACCAGCAGGAGGCAGCAGAGTCGACTCAACGTAAATCTTTGTTTATTTGCTCTTCATTTGTACAACATGAGAAATGAGATTTGACTCTGAGCAGAACACAGATCCCTGATTGAAGGCTTTGAGCAGGAGCCCGTCCCGTCACCCGAATCACTCACAACATACGAAACAACTCAGATTCAGTTACATCAGTGAATAAACAATGTCTTTGGAAGAGACTTTACTTAATAACAGGGCGTTCATATTTCCAAGCACAAATATATACAATAAATTAATATTCACCAAACATTTGCATAACCACTTTAGTGCATGGCTCAAGATTTCCTGAGAATAGTTGCAAAAAATAAAATAAAAAATAAACTAAGGCAGCTTGACCTTTTTACATATAAAAATTCAGCGGAGTACTTAATATTCATGATGCAAAGAGTTTTTTTTTTTGTGGAGAAATTGAGGATTTACAATCATCATAAGTGGAACAAGATAATATTTCACAACACAAAGATTCCGTTTTAGTGCAAATAAACCTCTTTGGGTAGTTTCCCTACTGTCAGCAGTACAGTAACTAACACCCGACGAAAATCCCAGAATGCATCCCGACACGCTTCCCATGAGGCTCGGCGTGTGTCTTATTGAGACTGTAGGTCGATTTGATGTGCAAGGTCGAAGAGCGAAAAGAAAGCGGCTAAAGCTATAGTTGACGCCATTAATGACTCGTTTCATATAATGCAAATAATTGTATAATCTCAAAAATATCTCAGATATGTATTTGCTTTAAGAAAGGCAAGGCTCCTCCACGTTCCATTCTGTCTGATTCTATGCTGGTCATCGGAGGCGATTGTACTTTTAATCAGAATTCAATGTGCAAAACTTGCAAAGAGAGGACATCTGAATCTCAGTTCTCTACAGCACCTGAGCGTCTACATGTGCGCTTGCACACGCTACATCTGATCCGGCTTCAGCCGCGTCTGCCTGAGGCCATCACCAGGAGAAAGGCAGAACCGATCCTCCAGGAGTCGCTCCCAATGAACTCAAAGACTCAGATATTCAAGGAGTCGCTCAGTCTGAACTCAAAGACTCAAGGAGTCACTCAGACTTAAAGACTCAAGGAGTTGCTCCGACTAAACTCAAAGACTCAAGGAGTCGCTCAGTCTGAACTCAAAGACTCAAGGAGTCACTCAGACTTAAAGACTCAAGGAGTTGCTCCGACTAAACTTATAGACTCAAGGAGTCGCTCAGTCTGAACTCAAAGACTCAAGGAGTCACTCAGACTTAAAGACTCAAGGAGTTGCTCCGACTAAACTTATAGACTCAAGGAGTCGCTCAGTCTGAACTCAAAGACTCAAGGAGTCACTCAGACTTAAAGACTCAATGAGTTGCTCCGACTAAACTCAAAGACTCAAGGAGTCGCTCAGTCTGAACTCAAAGACTCAAGGAGTCACTCAGACTTAAAGACTCAATGAGTTGCTCCGACTAAACTCAAAGACTCAAGGAGTCACTCAGACTTAAAGACTCAATGAGTCGCTCCGACTAAACTCAAAGACTCAAGGAGTCACTCAGACTTAAAGACTCAATGAGTTGCTCCGACTAAACTTATAGACTCAAGGAGTCACTCAGACTTAAAGACTCAATGAGTTGCTCCGACTAAACTCAAAGACTCAAGGAGTCGCTCAGTCTGAACTCAAAGACTCAAGGAGTCACTCAGACTTAAAGACTCAATGAGTTGCTCCGACTAAACTCAAAGACTCAAGGAGTCACTCAGACTTAAAGACTCAATGAGTCGCTCCGACTAAACTCAAAGACTCAAGGAGTCGCTCAGACTTAAAGACTCAGTGAGTTGCTCCGACTAAACTTATAGACTCAAGGAGTCACTCAGACTTAAAGACTCAATGAGTTGCTCCGACTAAACTTATAGACTCAAGGAGTCGCTCTTGAAGGAAGCGAAGAGAAGGAAGATTCGATTCTTCTAAGGAAGAGAAGATGCAGAATAACCCAAGCGCCTCAACCAGGAAAGTCACAATAAATATCAAACCGACAAATAAATAAATAGAATAGTATACAAAAGAATTCTCCATCCTGCCATGTCACCTTCTTTAAAGAAAATGAGTGTGCAGGAAAACCAGACGCATCCTCTAAAATAAACTCAGGATGAAATCAAGCTCATCCTCTCCAACAGGCAAAAACCGCCGTAAACGAAAATCAAACAAATGCGTCCGATTAAGATTCTCAAGTCCTGAAAGCCCTTTAAATGTGTGAGAACTGAGACCTGGTCCTTCTTAAGTCTTTCCCTCAAAGACGACAGACAGAGAAAAAAAAACACATTTAAAGGCTACAAATATCTGAAAAATTCATTGACATATAATTAATCTCATTTACTAACCAATATTCTTTGGTATGAAAGGAAATTCTATCATTTAAAGAAAAAATAAATTCCAAACTTTTTATTTGGAAAAGGCTAATTTAAGAGCAGCTACAGTATATTCCCCGTCATGATGTCCTGAGCGCCAGTAGGTGGCGATATAAACGTCCGCTTAGAGCAAGGCCACGCCCCCTCTCCGCCTCATTTACATTCTTAACTCAAGTTGTTTTTGTTTTTTTAAATCAAGTTTGTTCAATCACTCCATCGTGTTGAAATCTTGCATAGCGTGAACATTAAACAGTCAATCTTGGATTCATACAAAAACCCTGAACCGCAGAAACGAAGCACAAAACAAGACCCTGCGTGATTCTTCATGAGCTCCACCAGCACCAGAAACAGAAGATGATGCGACTACACCACTGATATATGATGGAACACACACACACACACACACACACACACACACACACACACACGTCACTCTTCCTCTTCGCCAGCAACTTCCTGCTCCTCATCCTCCTCTTCCCACGTTCTGTGTGTGACGGAGCCACTCCCGTGCGGAGACGAGTCTCCTTCGGGTTTTTCCAGGGATTTTCCCAGAGGTCCGGCGACGGCTCGCCACAACAGCTCCGGAAAGGGCATCCGGGAGCCGGCCAGCAGGGGAACCCCCGGGACGGGTCCGCCGTGGCCCTCGAGGA
>NC_137136.1:460000-477500 GCF_949319135.1 Squalius cephalus
AAACTATGGCTCATTTTCTCAAAACTCTTCACACAAAACCACAAAACACACAAGATACAAAACATCACACATCTTGCAAAAGCAAAAACTTCATTCAAAACTATATAAACTCTTCTATTTATACATACACACACCCACCAAACTACACACAGATGTGAAACACACTCTCGTGTCTTTACGTGTTCGGTTCAGGAGTTTATCACACACATGTATGTGCAGAAATACACTGTAAATACAGAATGTGCACAAATTATGAATTTTACAGTAATTGATCTGAATAGTGGCACTCCTGGTTTGTTACGGCAGAATCTGAACGTGTTGCTCTTGTGAAGCGGCTCTGAAACAATCGGTTTCATTGTGAAAATTGGAGGAAATCATTTATTTATTTCTGAAAACATTGAGTTTTTATTTCTAAGTGATCAACTTATATATAAGTATTTCACACATGATCACTGGCAATCAGGAGGTGAGTGTTGCATTTAAATGGCAGTGACTTATAAAAGCATGTTAGTTTTGAATGAAGTGTGTGATGTAGAGAAGTGTAGAGAAGTGTGTGATGTAGAGAAGTGTAGAGAAGTGTGTGATGTAGAGAAGTGTGTGATGTAGAGAAGTGTGTGATGTAGAGAAGTGTAGAGAAGTGTGTGATGTAGAGAAGTGTGTAAAGCAGAGATCGTGCCGCAGGTTCACAGATTAGATTCAGGAGTGAATGATTTCACAGACTTTTAGTGTGTAAGCAGTTTAAAAAACTGTAACATCAATGGAACCACTAAAAGTTCTTTAAATGTTCTTCACTCTAAGAAAAAATGGTTCTCTAAGAACTGATCACTGATCATGATTTATTGGGGAATTAAAGAATGGTTCTTCTACGGCATCAGTGAGAAAAACACGCTTTTAAACTTCTATTTTTAAGAGTGCAAAAGTCTATGTTGGTCCCTCAATGTCCTGATACTGTAAGATATATGATTTATTAAAAAGTGATTCTTGCAGTGAAAACGTCCTCTCTCTCTCGCACACACACACACACACACACACACACACACACACACACACACACACACACACACACACACACACACACACACACACACACACACACACACACACACACACACACACACACACCTGGAGGAGAGGGTTCTCTGCTGTCGGCTGCGGTGACTGAAAGTAGGCCATTGAGAAGCTGCATTGGGGAGTTTTTGAACGAGGGACGCTTCATTATTAATGTGGAACTGAGGGCTGGATGAGACACACACACACACACACACTCGCTGCGCTCCTCAAGCACTTCCTGTGTGTCCGTTTCCTGCGAGACTGACGGCATCAGATTCACTCATCATCATCATCGAGATCACTGTCGCATCAAACACCTTTACAACGGACTGCTCAAAAAGAAATTAATCAAAATTCAATGCAGCAAAAATGAGACTCAGCAACGTCTCATCATCATCATCATCATCATCATCACTGATACAGTGTAACAAACCACCTCCAAAACAGATCGTTTAAACCTCATTGATGTGCACATTCGGAATCAAACAATATTGGACCCCACTGACTTTCATTATATGGACAAAAACAGACATTTCTCAAAATATGTTCTTTTAAGTTTCACTGAAGAAAGCAAGCATTGTCAAAGTCACTGACACGCCTATAAAATGGATTGTTCAAACTTTGTTGATGTGCACAATAAAAACCCTTGAAAAAAAATTCAACAAAATTCAAAATGAGACTCAGCAACATCTCGCCACCATCATCATCAACAATGTCACGGAGACACTGTGACATAAACCACGTATAAAACCGATTGTTTAACCTTCATTGATGTGCACAAATTGCAAAAGAAGAAATTTAGAATAACATTGAGAATCCACAAAAAAATTGGACCCCATTGACTTTCATTATATGGACAAAACACTGAGATATTTCTCAAAATATCTTCTTTTGTGTTCATCAGAATTTTTTTTTTATATATATTTATCTTAAACACTATTTTTTTTTAAAGATCATGTACATTATTTTATTATTATTATGTATCATCAACGATATGTGACATTTAAGCGTATTGAAGCTTTCCTAAATTCTGATGGGAATTATTTATACTGAAAATCATCATCATCATCATCATCATCATCATCAAGGTCACCGATAGAGTGTAACATAAACCATCTATAATACAGATTGAAAGCTTGTTGATATTGTGCCGGTCTCATATTTGATGAATTGTGCATCACTGATTCTGTTACTTTCCTGTTTGAAGCTGAAACAATTTCTGTTGCATAAAGCGCTGCAGAAATAAAGCAGACTTGACATTTGCACAAAATTAAACACTTTAAAAGGCCAAAAACGTGAACCTGATCCGACGCGGCTGTTCTCAACAGAAGCACATGAGAAGAGAAGAACAAAGCGACGCGGAGAGGAAAGAATCTGGGGTCTGAGATTTGAGGAAAAATCCCACAATCTAAAAAAAGAAAACAGGCCACTTTCCTCAGTCTAAATACAGACGTGTTCTTCGAAAACACACAAGAAACGCAGCGAGTGGGAGAGTGTGTGTGTGTGTGTGTGTGTGTGTGCAGATCCAGAGACAGATTGAAGGAGCGCGGCAGGGGAAACGACCGGAAGCTCGTGCAGAAACAGAAGAAAAGCATGAAATCAGAGTTGTGGATTGAGACAGGAGGGGGAGTGATGTGTCATAGAGAGAGAACGAGAGGATGAGAAACGGAGAGAGAGAACAGAAGAGGAAGAGGAGGAGGCTGGTGTAAACAGAAGCAGAAACGGGGTGAGAGTGGGAGAAAGATAAAGACACAGGAAACCGCCTTTGCAGTGTGTGTGTGTGTGTGTGTGTGTGTGTGTTCAGCAGAAACATGACTTTAAAATACAGACTGATTTCGTCGTCTGCTTTAGTGTTTTTAAAAGTGCCGCCTATAAACTCTCGATGGTTAAATTGAGGAGTTTTGAAAGTATATATTTTAGATCGATGCAGAGCAGACTCTAGACCAGAGAAGGATCTGGCACAGTTATGAACAAACGCTCTTCCGCTCAGAGTATCTGCTCTTTAATAATGTTCTCAAAACATCAACAATATTATTCATACATCGTTCATGGAACGTTTTAGCTGGATGTTTGTCTGCTTTTTTAAATGTTGCTACTTGTTGCAGAACGTTCAGTAAAACATTCAAAAGTAACGTTCTCATAATGTTTGAAAAATGATACAATTGAATGTTCCCTTAACGTTCACATAACCAAGAAAGAAAAAAAGTTTTAAAAACATTTTTTAAACAACTGGATGTTTTGAACGTTCAGAGAACATTGATAAATAACGTTTTCACAACTTGATGGGAATGTTTGTTAGCTGGACAAAAATCTTGGTAACATTATAAAAATAAAGGCCTTATTTGTTAACATTAGTTCATGCATTATAATTAACAAACAGGAGTTTTTCGGTGGAAATCGGAGTATTTTCCTCAAGCTCAGTTCCCGTCACTTGTGGGGTTCCCCAGGGCTCTATTCTGGGTCCAACCTTATTTTCTCTATTTACTCTCTCTCTGCGGCTTATTTCTGAGTCCCATAAAAGTTTCATATCATATTTATGCCGGTGATTCTCAGCTGTATTTTCCTCTAAAATTAGGTCCTCTTCGCTAGCTTGTTTAGAGGACATTAAGACTGGGATGGACAACAATTTCCTTCAACTAAATCAGAAAAAGACTGAAGTTATGTTGTTTGGCCCTTCACACCTCTTAAATAATGTAAGTCACACCCTGGGCCTCCTTCAAGATAACATTCGTGATAAAGTTTAAAATCTGGGAGTTATCCTTGATCCGGAGTTAAAATTTGACAAACAAATCAACTGTGTAGTCAAAGCCGGTTTTCTGCAGATTAGGGGATTTCGCAAGCTTTAAAATGACCCGAGTTTTAGTGATTTGGAGACACACATCACACCTGTGTTAGCACTGGTTACCTGTTCAATTCGGAGTTGATTTGAAGGTTTTAGTATCTGTATTTAAAGCACTTCATGGTCTTTCCCCCATACTCAGATCTTCTCCATTCCTGCTCTCCTAGAGAACGCTCTGATCCAAACCCAGATATTACTGATCAACCTTTTTCCAGTAGATCATCCCCTACTCTATCCATATTCAAACCATCTCTTAAAACACATTATTATTATCAGGCTTATGCTTAATCTGATTACACTTTTAGTTTTAATTGTTTTATTTATTTGCTTGATGATGTTTTGTATTAAATCTATTCTTTTCTGTGTTTCTAATCTATGTTTTTCTTCTGATATTTTTATTAGTATTTAAATTGTATTGTATGATGATATTTTGTTATGTCTGTTGTGCAGCACTTTGGTCAGCATTCATATAAATAAATTTGACCTTGACCTAATGTTAGCTAACAATGAGCGATATCTTCTGACAGCATGTGACATTAACTTTAATATTAGTTAATAAAAATGATCACGTTAGTTCACAGTAAAGGCAGCTGCTATTTCAATTAATGTTTCTTCATAAATCACATTTAAAAACAACTGAAGTGCTGCAGAATGAGAGAAAGACATCAGGAACACACACAACATCTCAATAATGGGAAAAGATAAACCTAATGAAGGAGTGTTAGACAGTGAATCTATTCAGCGCTGACACAGACACGCGTTCACTGCTCACTGATCTTTACACTGACACCAGATTCAGATTCAGATTCAGATTCAGATTGAGCGAAGCCTGTGTGTCATGATCAAATATCTGTGACTGACAGGAGAAGAGGAAGGATCTGAGCACGACCCCCAGAGGGCATCAGGACACACAACTCAACTCTTTCAACACAGAAAACACTTGCTATTCTTGAAATGATCATTAGTTTTCCATTTCTCTGTTTGCTCTACCTTTGAATAGATGCATTTCTGCTGTTTCATGTCTGAGGCCGTAAATCTGCTACGGGACTCAGTCGGCATGCTCATAAAGTTTTGGAAACACACACACAACAGAAACCATTTCCTACAAACTCTAAATGTCAAAAGGTCAATGCAGCATCACTTTCAACACTTTCAACATTTCTAAATCTGTCACGAATCAGACAGAAACAACCAGTGGATTGTTGAGTCACTCAGCTGAGAATCCCCCTCCAAAAACACCCGCGCGATCAACAGCTTTATCACACGAGTGGAGGAATCCAGACCGGCACAAACCAGATCCAGACCGGCACAAACCAGATCCAGACCGGCACAAACCAGATCCAGACCGACACAAACCAGATCCAGACCGGCACAAACCAGATCCAGACCGGCACAAACCAGATCCAGACCGGCACAAACCAGATCCAGACCGGCACAAACCAGATTTAGTTTTTTTTGCGCACAAAAAGTATTCTCGTCGCTTGATAAACGTAAGGTTGAGCCAATGTAGTCACTCGGACTATTCTAAACATTGTCTTTACTAACTTTCTGGGCCGGCAAGTTTTGATCCCAGAGAAGCTTATGGAGGAGTGAGCCAGCTCGCAGATATAATCAAAAATATCTTAATTTGTGTTCCGAAGATGAACGAGAGTCTTACGGGTCTGGAACAACATGAGGGAGAGTAATTACTGACAGCATTTTCATTTGTGGGTGAACTAAGCCTTTAGAGGCAGCATGTTTACTATTAGGCTACTGTCACTTTAAGACTGACGCACATTTTCTCTCAAATGTTTACTTTCACTTTATATTTATATTATTGTTATATAAAATCACATTTTTGGGGGGAAATATCCCTTTAATGCTAATAAAACAACTAAAAACAGAGAAAATCACTCTTTAATATTAGCTTTAATAAGAATCAGGGTATAATTTATGTAGTGCTTTATTTTTATATTTGTTCATTTCATTTCTTTCTTCAACGCTACAGTTAAATACTCCTGTAGCTGAAAAATAAAGCACTGTTTATAATATTTGTATATCATGTTGTGTATATCATGTTGTGTGTGATGTGTATCTTTGTTCTTTGTTCTAACAAAGAAAATAATGACAAATATTTTTATCTTCGCCACTTTGGCCTAAATGTCTGCCATTCTTTTTTATTTCATATTTTGTTACTTTGTAAGACTTACAGGGACATTAGTGTGGCTGTAATGCTCAGTCACTGGCAAAATAGTGAAACCAACATGAAAAAGAATCGTGATAAAATCATTAATCGTGATTTTGCTGAAAAAAAAAAATTGAGATGTGATATTTTTGCCATACCCCCCCCCCCCCCCCCCCCCCCCCCCCCCCCCCACACACTTACACAGGTTATTTCAAGTTTCTAAGATCTTTCTTCTCTGAAATGTGTCATTTTGGTTTTCAGTGACATTAAGGTGCAAAAGTTCTGATATGAATTATCTTAGTTTCATGTTTTACATCACAATAACCAGCTGTTTTAAAAGGAGCATGGAGACTTCTTCTCATCCACTGTTTCATCAGAGCAATCGGATTATGATTATGACACCGATATAAATATAAAAATCATCATTCTTTTTTCATCATTTACTCGCCCTCATAATCAACGACTCCGTCATAACATCTACTCTCGGAGCGTCTCCTGGTTCTGGAAACATCTACTCTCGGAGCGTCTCCTGGAAACATCTACTCTCGGAGCGTCTCCTGGTTCTGGAAACATCTACTCTCGGAGCGTCTCCTGGAAACATCTACTCTCGGAGCGTCTCCTGGAAACATCTACTCTCGGAGCGTCTCCTGGAAACATCTACTCTCGGAGCGTCTCCTGGTTCTGGAAACATCTACTCTCGGAGCGTCTCCTGGTTCTGGAAACATCTACTCTCGGAGCGTCTCCTGGAAACATCTACTCTCGGGGCGTCTCCTGGTTCTGGAAACATCTACTCACGGAGCGTCTCCTGGAAACATCTACTCTCGGAGCGTCTCCTGGAAACATCTACTCTCGGAGCGTCTCCTGGTTCTGGAAACATCTACTCTCGGAGCGTCTCCTGGAAACATCTACTCTCGGAGCGTCTCCTGGAAACATCTACTCTCGGAGCGTCTCCTGGTTCTGGAAACATCTACTCTCGGAGCGTCTCCTGGTTCTGGAAACATCTACTCTCGGAGCGTCTCCTGGAAACATCTACTCTCGGAGCGTCTCCTGGTTCTGGAAACATCTACTCTCGGAGCATCTCCTGGTTCTGGAAACATCTACTCTAGGAGTGTCTCCTGGAAACATCTACTCTAGGAGTGTCTCCTGGAAACATCTACTCTAAGAGTGTCTCCTGGAAACATCTACTCTAGGAGTGTCTCCTGAAAACATCTACTCTAGGAGCGTCTCCTGGAAACATCTACTCTCGGAGCGTCTCCTGGAAACATCTACTCTCGGAGCGTCTTCTGGAAACATCTACTCTCGGAGCGTCTCCTGGTTCTGGAAACATCTACTCTCGGAGCGTCTCCTGGTTCTGGAAACATCTACTCTCGGAGCGTCTCCTGGTTCTGGAAACATCTACTCTCGGAGCGTCTCCTGGAAACATCTACTCTCGGAGCGTCTCCTGGAAACATCTACTCTCGGAGCGTCTCCTGGTTCTGGAAACATCTACTCTAGGAGCGTCTCCTGGAAACATCTACTCTCGGAGCGTCTCCTGGAAACATCTACTCTCGGAGCGTCTCCTGGAAACATCTACTCTCGGAGCGTCTCCTGGAAACATCTACTCTCGGAGCGTCTCCTGGTTCTGGAAACATCTACTCTAGGAGCGTCTCCTGGAAACATCTACTCTCGAAGCGTCTCCTGGAAACATCTACTCTCGGAGCGTCTCCTGGAAACATCTACTCTCGGAGCGTCTCCTGGAAACATCTACTCTCGGAGCGTCTCCTGGTTCTGGAAACATCTACTCTCGGAGCGTCTCCTGGTTCTGGAAACATCTACTCTCGGGGCGTCTCCTGGAAACATCTACTCTAGGGGCGTCTCCTGGAAACATCTACTCTCGGAGCGTCTCCTGGAAACATCTACTCTCGGAGCGTCTCCTGGAAACATCTACTCTAGGAGCGTCTCCTGGAAACATCTACTCTCGGAGCGTCTCCTGGAAACATCTACTCTCGGAGCGTCTCCTGGAAACATCTACTCTCGGAGCGTCTCCTGGTTCTGGAAACATCTACTCTCGGAGCGTCTCCTGGAAACATCTACTCTCGGAGCGTCTCCTGGAAACATCTACTCTCGGAGCGTCTCCTGGAAACATCTACTCTCGGAGCGTCTCCTGGAAACATCTACTCTCGGAGCGTCTCCTGGAAACATCTACTCTCGGAGCGTCTACTGGAAACATCTACTCTCGGAGCGTCTCCTGGAAACATCTACTCTCGGAGCGTCTCCTGGAAACATCTACTCTCGGAGCGTCTACTGGAAACATCTACTCTCGGAGCGTCTCCTGGAAACATCTACTCTCGGAGCGTCTCCTGGTTCTGGAAACATCTACTCTCGGAGCGTCTCCTGGAAACATCTACTCTCGGAGCGTCTCCTGGTTCTGGAAACATCTACTCTAGGAGCGTCTCCTGGAAACATCTACTCTCGGAGCGTCTCCTGGTTCTGGAAACATCTACTCTCGGGGCGTCTCCTGGTTCTGGAAACATCTACTCTCGGAGCGTCTACTGGAAACATCTACTCTAGGAGCGTCTCCTGGAAACATCTACTCTCGGAGCGTCTCCTGGTTCTGGAAACATCTACTCTCGGAGCGTCTCCTGGAAACATCTACTCTCGGAGCGTCTCCTGGAAACATCTACTCTCGGAGCGTCTCCTGGTTCTGGAAACATCTACTCTCGGAGCGTCTCCTGGAAACATCTACTCTCGGAGCGTCTCCTGGAAACATCTACTCTCGGAGCGTCTCCTGGTTCTGGAAACATCTACTCTCGGAGCGTCTCCTGGTTCTGGAAACATCTACTCTCGGAGCGTCTCCTGGAAACATCTACTCTCGGAGCGTCTACTGGTTCTGGAAACATCTACTCTCGGAGCGTCTCCTGGAAACATCTACTCTCGGAGCGTCTCCTGGTTCTGGAAACATCTACTCTCGGAGCGTCTCCTGGTTCTGTAAACATCTACTCTCGGAGCGTCTCCTGGAAACATCTACTCTCGGAGCGTCTCCTGGTTCTGGAAACATCTACTCTCGGAGCGTCTCCTGGAAACATCTACTCTCGGAGCGTCTACTGGAAACATCTACTCTCGGAGCGTCTCCTGGTCCTGGAAACATCTACTCTCGGAGCGTCTCCTGGAAACATCTACTCTCGGAGCGTCTCCTGGAAACATCTACTCTCGGAGCGTCTCCTGGAAACATCTACTCTCGGAGCGTCTCCTGGAAACATCTACTCTCGGAGCGTCTCCTGGAAACATCTACTCTCGGAGCGTCTCCTGGTTCTGGAAACATCTACTCTCGGAGCGTCTCCTGGAAACATCTACTCTCGGAGCGTCTCCTGGTTCTGGAAACATCTACTCTCGGGGCGTCTACTGGAAACATCTACTCTCGGAGCGTCTCCTGGAAACATCTACTCTCGGAGCGTCTCCTGGTTCTGGAAACATCTACTCTCGGAGCGTCTCCTGGAAACATCTACTCTCGGAGCGTCTCCTGGAAACATCTACTCTCGGAGCGTCTCCTGGAAACATCTACTCTCGGAGCGTCTCCTGGAAACATCTACTCTCGGAGCGTCTCCTGGAAACATCTACTCTCGGAGCGTCTCCTGGTTCTGGAAACATCTACTCTCGGGGCGTCTACTGGAAACATCTACTCTCGGAGCGTCTCCTGGAAACATCTACTCTCGGAGCGTCTCCTGGTTCTGGAAACATCTACTCTCGGAGCGTAACGGAGGAATAGACCACAGCGAGCTTGTGCTCGGGGTTAAATCAGATATTATGTTTTTAAAGCGGTCACCTCTGCTGGTTTCTGTTTATACAAGTGATTAGGGCTGGGTAAAAAATATAGATTTCTCGATTTTAATCGATTCTCATTTTTACGAAACGATATTGATTCTTAAATCCCAAGAATCGATTAGTCATCCTGTTTTCAGTTGATGAATGAATGGAACATTGTAGCGCGCATCCCATCCAATAAATCGCAATAATCTTTGTGCTTTGTTATTATTGATATGAAACAAAGTCTCAGATTTCAAATTATGTCCATTTTCTTACGAAATTCAGAAACATAAATGCCGTTTTGTCGCTGTGGCGTGAGATCGCTCTGGCTCAGCTCTAGAGAAGCACATGATCTTCTCTTCCGCCTTAATAACACCAGTTACAGCGCGAGATAAACATGAATGAGCTTCTGAAAGTGTGTTAAAAGGTAGAGTACAACTTATCAAAATCCGTATCATGTGACATGGAGTCGCTCAATCAGTGTTACAACCGTGGAAAGACATTAGTAAACAATGTCATGTAACGTCACATTTACCTCAGAAAAAACATATCCAGTGACCATAAACTCGTCAGTCAGCGAGAAATATTAACTCTAGAGAGGAGCATTTTGTTAAATATATGCACCAAATTACATATTCATTATAATTTTTAATGTTATTCAATATTTAATGCATGTTTGAATAAATCTGGAAAGATTTTTATGACAGCCACCAATTAAATTTTTATATAATTTCATATAACTTTATTATTATAAAAATAAATAAAAGTGTATTTTAAGTGTTTGTATACAAATCAGTTCATTTTTACCTTCAATATTATAGTCGGCTAATGAAGCCTATGGTCTACAACTGACTCCCATAGTTTACAATAATAGTCAAGAGATTTGTTTTCCTTGAGAAAATTTGCCATGTATTGAACCTGATATCCAAAATAATCAATATTGAATTGAATCGTAATCGAATTGTGAAATTTGTGTCAATACCCAGCCCTACAAGTGATATAAGAATGCAGCATGAGAATTACAAATTATACAAATATGCAGATGATGTGGTGGCACTCGTGGCATTCTGATGAAAAGACTGAGTACATTTTGAGCACGGTTTTGAAACTAGAAAAATGGTGTGAAGCAAGTTCCTTATTGATAAATGTCAGTAAAACAAAAGAGTTGATTTTACATTATTCAGAGCCTCTAACACAAATAATGTTGTGTGATTGTAGTTTAAGTATTTGGGAGCCATGATTGACTGTAAATTGAATTTCTCTGATAATGTGGATCTAATCTGTAAAATCAAAGGCTATTCTTGCAAAGAGTTTATATTAGATTAATAAGAGAGTGTTTTAGGGTATAACGTAACTGTGTGGTTCGGACGAGTTACATCTGTGAATAAAGTAATTAAACAGAATTACAAGAGAAACAGGTAAAATTATTGGATCTCAGCAAAAGTCAGTCGTTCAATCAAATTGTTGTTCAGAGAAAAGCTTTGGCTATAGAGACACAACACACACTTTCAATCATGTTTCTGAATTATTACCATCTCGTCGTTGTTACAGAACACCAAAAGTGATTAAAGCAATATATAAACAAACTTTTGCACCAAATGCATTAAGTCTTTTGAACAAGGGGTGGGAAATGTGAATATTTTAAGCTTTGATATTGTGGATGTTGTGTATTGTTAATTGTTTTGTGATTGTATGGTGAGACTAAAGAGCTGAACAATAAAGTCAAGTCAAGTATATTTGTATAGCGTTTTTCACAATACAGATTGTATCAAAGCAGCTTCACAGTATTAAATCAAAATAACACAACAAGGTTTGTTTCTAGTGGAAAAAAACGTCCACGTTTGGTAAGGCAGATCAATAGTGTTATTGATTGATTAAATTAAATTAAATATAAAGTACTACAACAACAACGCATGTCGCCGTTTGAGTTTTTCTCATGATACTTTGAAGAACGTTGGACCCCATTGACTTTCAGCATTTGGACAAAAAAACTAAATATGTTCATTTATTTTTCCCAAAGAAATGTATTTATCTTAAACCCTATTTTTTTTAAATTGTGTATTATTTTGTTATTACAGTTTTTTTTATTTGCTTTGGTACTATTTTCACAAGCAAGGTGTACATTTTCAAAACTCTTAATACTAATATCACAACAGATCAGCAAAAGTGCACATTTATCAAACATTCCAGCATGTTTTCAATTGTGTAAGTTCAATACACAAAATCACAAAGTATCCTTTTCGCAACACAAAATAACAGTTTCATCTATAGAAATGTTTCAGTCACAGTAAGCGCATGTGAGTGTGTGCATTTGAGTGTGTGTGTGTGTGCGCATTTGAGTGTGTGAGAGTGTGTGATGGTGTGTGTATGTGCATTTGAGTGTGTGTGTGTGTGTGTGTGTGTGTGTGTGTGTGTGTGTGTGTGTGTGTGTGTGTGTGTGTGTGTGTGTGAGAGAGAGTGTAAGGTGTCATCTTCAGCATCTTTGTCTGGTCAGCAGTTTCACATCGACCATCATGTTTCTCTGTGGGAACACAGAGGCGTGTGTGTGTGTGTGTGTGTGTGTGTGTGTGTGTGTGTGTGTGTGTGTGATGTTGGGACGATGTGGGTGCGTGTCGTAAACACACCAGTGCTTTTCAGAGTAAAGCATTTTAGCCCAGTAAGGGAGGATTTCACGGTGTCATGTACAAGTGTGTGTGTGTGTGTGAAGATGATGTTGCAAAAGCAACTGATCCTCATCTATTTCCTGTTTCTCCTCTTTTCAGTCTGAAACTAAAGGCCGAGCGAGAAGAGCGAGAGGAGAGAGAGGATGATGTCTTTCACACTAAATAACTATAAATGCACCAGCATCAAAACTCCACCCACACATACATATGCAAATACCCATGATGTGTTAATATGAAGAGTGAGTGTGATGCACAACTGTGATCCGCGTGTCTCCAGCACAGAATACCTGATCAAAACTAGAAAAATGATTCATATTTCAAATAAATGCATGTTCATATATATATATATATAAATAAACTATGTTAAAGCAGTAGAAGCATGCACTGCCTCACTGACCCAGTGAATGTGTGTGTGTGTGTGTGTGTGTGTGTGTGTGTGTGTGTGTGTGTGTGTGTGTGTGAGAGAGAGAGAGAGAGTGTGTTTATGAGTGTGAGTGTGTGTGTGTGTGTGTGTGTGTGTGCGCGCGTGTGTGTGGTGGTCAAGCCAAGTTGTCGACAGGAGTGAAACTTTGCATCAGAAAAAGGAAACGCTAATGTTTGCACTTCCTAAAAGACTGAACGAGCAAATGCTCAGTGTACAAGCCTCGAACGCCCCCCTCGTCTCTCTCTCTCCTCTTGTGACTGCATGAAAGTGAAAACCATGAGTGTGATATGGGGAAATTTTTGCATGGCTCCACATGCCCTGAATACAGCATTTACAGGAACAGTGTGTGTGTGGGCGCGCGTGTGGGTGTGTGTTTCGTCTGAGGGTCTTTTTAGAGGAAGAGGGAAATCCATGAGCCTTCACACACAGTTTTGTCAGCATCAGCCATATGACCAATGCAAAACTGCTGAAACTCACACCCGCACACAGACACACACTGATCACACACACACACTGATCACACACACACACACACACACACACACACACACACACACACACACACTCACCTCCAGTCCATAAACTCAGACGCTGCTCCTGTCGTTCTCTCGGTTCTCTCGCTCTGGTCAATCCTGACGACAAGAAACAGAGACGCGTCAAAAACTCAATCAAGAAAAGCATATATAATAGAGGAATGAGATCAATATAAAACACAGATGGCAACGAATGAAAACACTCGCACACACACACACACACACACACGCACACACACGTACAGGCCGACGATACTCACAGAAGAGCATTAACACGAGAAACACACACTTCTTTTGTGCGTCTGACGCTGTAAATCACACACCAAAATAAAGCTTCTTTACTGGCGTCTGGTTCATGAAGAACCTTTAACATCTGTGGAATCTAATCAGGTTCCCACAGACCCACACACACATACTCACACACACACACACACACACACACACACACACACACACTCACTCACTCAGTCACTCACTCAGTCACTCACACACACACACACACACACACACACACACACTCACTCACTCAGTCACTCACTCAGTCACTCACACACACACACACACACACACACACAAACACACACTCACTCACTAACACACACACACTCACTCACTCTTTAATTTTAAGAGTGAATGAACGTCTCAGACTCTAAACACACGCTGCTGTTTCTGTTCTCTCGTTCACACACACCATAAAGTCATCAGCGTTTACTCTTACATACTTTTAGGGCTGTGCAACGATTAATCGCATCCAAAATAAGTTTGTGTTTACATAATATATGTGTGTGTACTGTGTATAATTATTTTGTATATAGAAATACAAACATATGCATGTATATATTTAAAGGGTTAGTTCACCCAAAAATGAAAATTCTGTCAGTAATTACTCACCCTCATGTTGTTCCAACCGCGTAAGACCTTCGTTCATCTTCGGAACACAAATTAAGATATTTTTGATGAAATCTGAGCTATGTCTCACTCCTCCATAGGCTGCTATGTGACCGAAACTTGCTGGCCCAGAAAAGTTATTAAAGAGATCGTTAATATAGTCCAAGTGACTCCAGTGGCTCAATCTTAAGTATATCAAGCGACGAGAATACTTTTTGTGCGCAAAAACAAACAAAAATAACGACTTTATTCCACTTTTCATTTCCTTCTCTCTGGGCCTCGTAGTGTTTTTGCGCTGCGCGTCTGTGTTGCACGTCATCACGCATCACACACATGACCGGCTTCGGCCAATAGTGAGCCTACGTGGTGACGTGTAACACAGACGCGCTGCGAAAAAACACTACGTGAACCAACTAGAGGCCCAGAGAGAAGGAAATGAAAAGTGGAATAAAGTCGTTATTTTTGTTTGTTTTTGCGCACAAAAAGTATTCTCGTCGCTTGATATACTTAAGATTGAGCCACTGGAGTCACTTGGACTATATTAACGATCTCTTTAATAACTTTTCTGGGCCAGCAAGTTTCGGTCACATAGCAGCCTATGGAGGAGTGAGACATAGCTCAGATTTCATCAAAAATATCTTAATTTGTGTTCCGAAGATGAACGAAGGTCTTACGCGGTTGGAACAACATGAGGGTGAGTAATTACTGACAGAATTTTCATTTTTGGGTGAACTAACCCTTTAAGAAAACTTTGTTATGTATATATAATATATATATATATATATATATATATATATATATATATATATATATATATATATAATATAAATGATGTATAAATATATATACAGTACAGGTCAAAAGTTTGGAAACATTAAAAAAAAAAATTATTTTTGAAAGAAGTCTCTAATGCTTATCAAGGCTGCATTTATTTGATCAAAAATACAGAAAAAAAACAGTAATATTGTGAAATATTATTACAACTTAAAATAATAGTTTTCTATTTGAATATACTTAAAAAAAAAAATTGACTTTTTGAGAATATCTGGAATACTTTTATTGATTATGCCAAAAATTTGGATTTAACAGATGAAAATGACTGAGATGTGTGGACACTGCAGTTCACTTCTGGACAATAATTTGTACCACCTGATTTATATAACTCATGTATTCCATTTTTGTATTTTTAAAGATAAGTGATAAATATTTATAGACTGTTGCTTTGTACAGAGGTGGCTTTCTGATAGGCATTGTGGTTGTTTGTCTTGTGTTTGTGTATGCACAAAACTTAATAAATATATTCTGGCAAAAAATATATATATATATTTATTCCTGTGATGCAAAGCTGAATTTTCAGGATCATTACTCCAGTCTTCAGTGTCACATGTGACATCCAGTCTATCACATGATCCTTTAGAAATCACTCTAATATTCTGATTTATTATGAGTGTTGGAAACAGTTCTGCTGCCTCATATATTTGATGAATAAAAGGTTAAAAAGAACTGCATTTATTCAAAATAAAATAATATTTTCTAATAATATAAATCTTCTTTACTATCACTTTTTATCAATTTAACACATCCTTGCTGAATAAAAGTATTGATTTATTTCAAAAAAAGAAAGAAAAAAAATGACTGACCCCAAATTACTGACCAGTAGTGTATATTGTTGTTACAAAAGATTTCTATTTTTAAAACATTTGGTTCTTTTTTAATTTTTATTTTTTTACTTTTTATTCATCAAAGTATCCTAAAAAAGTATCACAGGTTATGAAAAAATATTAAGCAGCAGAACTGTTTCCAACTTTGATAATGAATCATCATATTAGAATGATTTCTGAAGGATCATGTGATAGACTGGAGTAATGATCCTGAAAATTCAGCTTTGCATCACAGAAATAAATGATAATTTAAAGTATAATAAATTGAAAACCAATTATTTTAAATTGTAATAATATATCACAATATTACATTTTTTTTCTGTATTTGATGAGCAGAAGAAACTTCTTTCAAAAACATTAAAAATAGTAATGTTTCCAAACTTTTGACCTGTACTGTACATGCAAATATTTCTTAAATATATGCATATGTGTGTGTATTTATATATACAAAATAATTATACACAGTACACAGACATAATATATCATAATATATCATATGATTAATAGATTAATCGTTGCCCAGCACTACTTCTAATCTGTGAATATTTCATTACAGCACAGCCGTTCATTCACATTCAAACTGCAGTAAAACGACTAAAACACGTCATTCATGTGTCAAATCAACCCAGACTGCAACATAGTGTCGGCTCAGATCCGGCCCACATCCGGGACACAGGACTCCACTCGAGCCGGATCCGGCCCACATCCGGGACACAGGACTCCACTCGAGCCGGATCCGGCCCACATCCGGCACATAGGACTCCACTCGAGCCGGATCCGGCCCACATCCGGGACACAGGACTCCACTCGAGCCGGGTCTGGGCCGGATCCGGCACATAGGACTCCACTCGAGCCGGATCCGGCCCACATCCGGGACACAGGACTCCACTCGAGCTGGGTCTGGGTCGGAACCGGCACATAGGACTCCACTCGAGCCGGATCCGGCCCACATCCGGCACATAGGACTCCACTCGAGCCGGATCCGGCCCACATCCGGGACACAGGACTCCACTCGAGCCGGGTCTGGGCCGGATCCGGCACATAGGACTCCACTCGAGCCGGATCCGGCCCACATCCGGGACACAGGACTCCACTCGAGCCGGGTCTGGGCCGGATCCGGCACATAGGACTCCACTCGAGCCGGATCCGGCCCACATCCGGGACACAGGACTCCACTCGAGCCGGGTCTGGGCCGGATCCGGCACATAGGACTCCACTCGAGCCGGATCCGGCCCACATCCGGCACATAGGACTCCACTCGAGCCGGATCTGGCCCACATTCGGGACACAGGACTCCACCCGAGCCGGATCTGGGCCGGATCTGGGCCGACACAATGTTGCAGTCTGGGAACTCACAACAAACACACTTTATCACTCATAAAACAATGAGCTATAAACACTAACCACAGGAGATTTACAGTGTTTTCTTTTGTAAATTGTCTGTTTGACACTCTCTGCTGTTTATAATTCAGTGCAGTGAATGTTACATGATCCA
>NC_137136.1:485000-490000 GCF_949319135.1 Squalius cephalus
TTGCTTTGGGGAGGACGAGAAGGGGGCGAGGGGTGGCGGAGCAGATCCTGGTGTGAGTGGAGGTGTGTGTGTCAGCTGAGAGGGCAAGAGTAGGGGTGTGTGTGCAGGCATCTGTGTGGCACCAAGCTGTGGCGCATTTGAGCTCAAAACACCTGCGCTTCCTCCTCTAGCGAGTCCTGATGATAAAAGGAAGGGTGCCGGCAGCAGGTTTCCTCCGGATGCTTTACGATGGAGGGGTGGGAGAGGCTGAACGCCCACCCAGCTGCGGTGGGGAAGAGTCGGCTGGGAGGCGGAGAGCAGTCTTGCCTCTTGGGTGAGCCGACCAATCATTGGGAGCCCTTGGGTGCTCCCTCCTCCAACATGGCGTAGTAAAGCCTCTTTAGCCCCCTGTGGCCCGGATCCGGCGCTACGTCCTTCGATGGGCGGCGCTGCAACCACTGAGGGAGGCGGGACTTTATGGACAGGTGTGGTTGTGGGCTCTGTGTGGAGGCGGAGGCTGTAATGAAGAGTTCTGCTAGCCTGTAGGGGAGTGGACACTGACGACGCAGGTGTGGGAGTTTTTCCAACTCCACCTGCTGAAGGAGCCACGGCCACAGCGGTCGGTCCCATAGTGGAGGGCGAGGGTGACGGTGTTATAGAGGACGGGACTCCACGCGGGGGCAGTGCCCCCATCACACCGATGAGGGAGCTGAGCGACTGCCGAGGGAGTAGAATGGGTGGACGGGGAGGGGAAAGAGGGCATGACGAGGGCGACGGCGAGATGGGAAGAAAGATGGCAGCTCCGAGGGCATGCTGTTGTTGAAGCTGTTGTTGCAACTGTTGCTGCTGCTGTTGCTGATGCATCAAGGCAATGGCTACGTTGGTGGTGGCAGCAGCCGTCTGGAGGGGAGCGTGGACCAGCGGTGCCCAGATCAGGGGATGAGGTCGGGGTGAGACTGTGCCTCCGGTGCTGCTCCGGTTGCTCGCAGCCGTGATGTCCTGCATGGTGGGCATGCTGTCGTGCTTCACAATCTGCTGGACCAGAACACTATCACAAGATCCCAGACCGGCGCCTCCTGCTCCTCCACCGCGGCTCCCTCCGCCCCGTCCCAAACTGCTGCCCGCAACAGATCCTCCCTGTGAGGTCTTGCGCAACAAAATCGAGTTCTTCTTACCTGTGAGAAAAAGGAATTCAGAATAGGGTCAGGACAGAAAGAAAATAATTGAATATGGTTATTAACATGGTTGTAAAACACTGTTAAGGGGCAACAACATGAAAAACGGCAACAACAGAAAGGTAATAAAATGGTCTAGAACACTACTATAATACTACTATAACAGGGAGGTATTTAAGAAATAGTGAAAGCAAAGACGAGATTTATTTATTTGTTGCAGAGATGAGTTTCAGGTTTATAAAGGGGCAAAAGCAGCAGGAAGGTTTTACCGATGCGATCGAGTCTGTCCGCTGCCACCGTCTCGAAGGCCCGTCTCATCATGGGATGCTCTTCCAGAACCTCGTTGAAACTGCCCACACTGAGGGAGTAAAGTCGACAGTACGTATCTGCTCGAACACTAGCTGTCCTCCTGCCACGTGTCAACAGACAGATCTCTGAGTGATGGAGAAAGACCACAGGGAAGTTAGAACGGGATCTATAGGACAACTAAACCACTTAACCAGGGTTTACTGAAGCCAAATATGGTCGCAAGTTCCGTTAGCAACATGATTCAACAGATCTTGCAACCATTGTTGGCTAAAAATGCTTTTGGGAAACGCACCCAAGATCAATCCAATAAACATTTAAGACCTGGTACTGCTTAACACTAACCGGGAACTAACAGGGAATGTTCTCAGAACTTTAGCTAATGTTCTGTCAAGGTTCTTCCAGTAATGGTAACAGTATGTTCGTTCAGAGTCTGGCCTTTATAATGTGCTCAAAACGTTAGCACAAAAACATTATGTGGCGAGGGGGGCGTGGTTTCGCGAAGTCTGTAGCGGGAGAGAAAGCTGGGGGCCGAGCGGTGAGTAAGTAGGTCAAGTGCAGATGATGAACACCTGTGTCTGATTGCAGTAATTGGCGTGGAGAGACCGCATATAACCGGGGAGAGCGAGAGAGAGGAGAGGAGAGTTTGGACTGGGACCTCACAAGGACGCTGCTGGAGAGTGGAATGAGAATTGTGCTGTGAATATTGTGTTGTCTGAAAGCTGTGCTGTGACACGGTGAAGGCGCTTCGTGCGCACCTTTTGTTTTATTTTTAAAAAGAGATAAATAAAGTGAGCGTCCCAGTCAGCCGACCCCTGTCTTCTTCCTTCCTACACCTACAACATTACGAACATTATTACAGTGGTGCCGAAACCCGGGAAGGAAGAAGATCATCGCCGCCATGCGAAACCACGCCCCCCTCGCCACACATTATTTATACATCGTCCATGAAACTTTTTTTTTTCTGAAACATTTTAGTTGGACTTTCAAACATTCAAAAGTAACGTCCCCGTGATGTTTGAAGAATGATACAATGCAATGTTTCCTTAACGTACACACAACCAAGAAAAAACTTTTCTTAAAACATTAAAAAAACTGGACGTATTAAACGTTCAGAGAACATGTAATGGGAACATTAGAAAAACGTTCTTGGGACATATTTTTGTTAGTTGGGAAAGATCTGACATCAACCAATCAGCCGTAAACTCACCTCCAAAGTATGACCCATCACTGAGCTTGGTCTCCCTGTTTCCACGAGTAAGTACGCTGACCCGTCCGTGCTGGATGAAATACATTTTACGGCCAACGGTTCCCTCCCGAATGATGAAGTCGTTGGGCTGGAAGACCTCAAACTTCAGCTTTGTGAGCACTGCTGTCACGAAGTTTGGGTCAGCGTTAGCGAAGAGAGGCATGTTAGCCACCAAGCTACGGCAGTTGAAGCTAACAATTTCCTGTTAAGGTCACAAGTACACAAGTACACATTATTTAGATGGTTAAAGCTTGTAAAATGCAAAAACAAAACAAAAACTCACATGTACATACTAGGAGTTACTAGCACAATAACGCTGGTGTTTGAATATAAACTATAATAGTTCTGTGAAGTCAGCTGCCCAACTGCATCTTGAAAATATTTTAAAATGTACATGTACTGTGACTCTATATTCGGTACAGGTGTTTATTACACTTCAAAAACTGTTACATGTCACTTCTGGTTTATTTGCTTCTATTTATTCAGCACTGCCTTATTTCTACACACTGTGGAATCATATTGCACACGTATAAAATAAAAAAACAAAAACAGCTGAAACTGAAAAGTAAACTTTAGGCAGGCATGAGTTTAGTGATGACAAACCTCCTTTAAGGGGTCGCTCAGCTCTCCCAGAATGTTGTCCTCATCAAACATCTTGCCTTGGTATCGATGTTCATAATACTCATGGATTTTCTGCCTGACATCTGATGGGAGCTTATGGAAAGACATGTACTGTTCCACCTGCTTATACTGGAGGACAGACAGGTGCGCTCTGTTAGTCTCATGAAACCGGTTCACTCTCTAAATTACCTAATTTCTCAGCGGAAATGAGGTATATATTTATATACGTATATTTATATAGGTATATCTTTATATATATATATATAAAGAGACAGCCTTAAACGATTAAAAGATTTACTGGCCATACATATTTTTTACCAACCATGAAACATAGATTAATCCTTATTAAAGTTACAAAAGTTATTCAGTCAAGAGCAGTGAGTGATTGTTCTCTGTCTTTTGTTGTTTGATTAGCATTGAAAACACAGACGGCAGAGGTTTATTAGGCTGCTGTCACTTTAAGAGCTAATGCACAGATCCAATACACTGTTACACGTGTGTTTTATTTCTCAGCCAGACTGATCTCATGAAATGGCGTATGTATGACACGCCAATTCGTATTTCCATTTTTGGCGTGTTATCAACAAGCATAATCGCTTTTCAGCGTGTTTATCAACGCCGTTGACTTACATTACATTACTGTATATAAATATATATGACCTACCCCAACCGCGTCCCTAAACCTACCCATCACTCGGGTTAATACCATTTATGAGTGTTCCCCTACCATCCTAGGAAAAAAAATATTGCTCCCCAGATGTAGATATACATTTTCCTCCGTTTCGCTCGGACATTTAACGGCGTACACATACACGCGGAATCACTCTGACGTTTAACGGCGTACACATACACGCGCTCGGACATACACGCGGAAAGCTCAAAATGCGTATAAATAACATGCCACTTGACTTGAAAGTGGCGTGTATGTTTACGCAAAGTCATGATGTCATGTTGTCTCAGCTGTTTAAGTTCAGGTTAGGCACAGCTGACTATGTTTATAAGGAGACTTGCCAAGACAGGCATTTTGACAATTTAGTTTGAATATGTCTGTTCAAGCGCAAGAAGACGTGGAATAGAGCTCGATTCAGTATTTGCGTGCTGTCTGAGACGTTTTAACACCGGATTTCGGATTTCTCTGAACTCAATTCTGCGAGTAACAAACTGAGCTCCCTTTTGCGTCTTCTTGAGCTTTAATATTTAAATTGCCAAGGCTTAAACTTTCGTGACGATGCAGCACTGGCTCATCAACTGTACCGAGCATCATTCGTGTTTGTTCACAAACATGTTCTCACAATTTTGCATTGTTAGAATTCTTAAAAATGTTACCGGCCAACTGGCGATTGACATCGTTTAATATTTTCGCCAACACAGATTTTTAATGAACTAATTCATGCTAACAAAATGTTAAAACATATTAGCAACATGTCATGTAATGCTAACAATGTGCTAAAACATGTTAGCAACATGCTAATTCATGTTAACAAGGTGTTAAAACAATTCGTGTTGGCAATGTCTTTCTTTCTTTCTCTTTCCACTTCATAAAATGTAAAGCTCATTTAAAGCTAAAACATTTAAAAAGGGTTTCTTAAGATAACATGAAAGTTTGCCCCAAAGAACTTTGCTTTCTTGTTTAACTTGTTAACGCTCTAAGTTATTTTTTGGTGTTAACT
>NC_137136.1:495000-505000 GCF_949319135.1 Squalius cephalus
CACAACAACAGTGTTTGGTGCTCGAGAACGCAAACCTTGAAATAGTCTTGAAAAAACCTGTCAACCTGTCAAGTCAAGTCAATTTTTTATCTGTACAGAGGTAAAGGGAAGGGAAGGAGGGCACACACACATACACACACACACACACACACACACACACACACACACACACACACACACACACACACACACACTCACACACTCTTATCATCACTCTCATACCTAAAAGAAGATCTGTGGGAAACACACACACACTCTTATCATCACTCTCCTGCTTAAAATGCTTATCGCAAACATCATGATTATTTAGGTCAATATTGAGATCATGAATATTTGACACAGTTACTCACTGACTTTTGACTAGGAGTGAGAAATATAAGTTTAATTTCCCAATATTCTTATATTTAATTATGTTTTTGTTGGAAATAAGGATGTTGTTACCTATGGAAGCTTGTTTCCGGCATGGAATAAAAAAATGAATAAGGAAATTGGTAATTGTGATTTTTATTTCTCTCAATTCAATGAAAAAAGTCAGAATTATGAGATAAAAAGTTGCAATTACTGTACCTTTTTTATTTCATTCCTTGACAGAAACAAGCATCAATAATTAACATTTCATAACTTTAGATGCCAGTAAAATATAAATTCTTTATGTCACAGGAACACGAAATAATAGCCAAACTAATGCAAGCAAAACAATCTCAAGCTTAATTAAGACAAGTAATAACAAAATAACAAAAAGGTTGACGTCCGGCCGAGGAAAAAAGACATGAACATCTTGGATGACGTGGGGGGAGAATAAATTGTCAGGAAATTTTAATTCTGAAGTGAAGTAATCCTTTAAAATGACTTGAAGAGTTAAAATGGCAAAGATTAAAAATCCATGCAAGAATAAACTTTATAACACTAGACAATATGAGAGCATCTCTGTGAAACAGAATAACCATTTTATCATGATTATCTTGCGTTCAGATTCGTTGGAAGCTAAAATGGTAATTGGTAAATGTTCCCATAATACTTGCATAATGATAAAACATAGAAAACAATCCCTTAATGTTTTCTCTATACATAAGGTCTTCAAAACGTTGTTAGTTGTCAGAACATATTTTTGTTATCTGGAGTGAGCCTCACCTCCTCCCACTGGTGTATGTACCGGATGAGACGGGACAAACGCAGCAAACGCAGAAGACTCAAGATCTTGGTAAATCGAACGATCCTCAGCGCTCGAGCCGTCCGGTACACCTGCGGGAAACACAATTACACCATTACACAGCATTCAGTTACAGACTAGTTTATCCTGGATAAAGTTCAGGTTTAAAAGACTAATATTATTGATCTGATGCACTGACACTATCAGAGAACAGAACTTGATCTGAATAGTGACTCTCTCTTCTTCTGTAGAGCTGCTTCACTCCTGACTCTAAGTTTGTCTCATATTTGATGAAGTTTTATCAGTGATTCTGTGATTCTCCTGTTTATCACAGTGAAGCTGCTCTGAGACGATCTGTACTGTATCAAGCTGTAGAAATAAAGTTGACTCGACTATGGGTCACTTGTTTGTTAAAGGGATAGTTCACACAAAAATTACCGTTCTGTCATCATTTACTTGTTTCATGTCATTCAAACTTGTGAGTTTCTTATGGAGGGTTGTTTCCGCCACAGAATAAAAAACAAAAAGGTAATTGTAATGTTTATCTCACAATTCTCACAATTTAACTCTAATTCAGGGACAGGCGTTAAGGTGGCTTAATCGTACCTATCAGACCGTTATTATTTTATTTAAACGGGGAATTATCCAAATTAACAGTAAATTATGGAGTGCAGCAAGGCTCTGTATTCAGCCCGTTGCTATTTTTAATATATATGCTGTAACTTGGTAATATTAGGTAATATTAAACATGGAATAAGTTTCCACTGTTATGCTGATGATACTCAGTTGTATATTTCATCACGAACAAATGACAGAAGTTGACAGAGTGTGATAAAGATATTAAATATTGGATGACGTGTAATTTTCTTCCATTAAATTCAGATAAGACTGATGTATTACTCATTGGACCAAAACCCTGTACACAAAACCTATTAGAATACAATTTGTATTTAGAAGGATGTACTGTAACTCAATCCTCTACAATTAAAGACCTGGGAGTTATATTAGAGAACAACTGTCTGTCAATTGTTGAACAATTGTTGATTGTCTTTGGAAAATCATATTTCATATGTTATAAAGTTACACAGCCTTCTTCTACCTCAGAAACATCGCTAAACTTCAGAACCTGCTATCTGTTTCTGATGCAGAAAAATTAGTTCATGCTTCCAAACATTCTTTCTTTCTTCAGTGGAACATAAAAAGATATTTTGAAGAACCAAACAACATTGGACCCCATTGACTTTCACTGTAGGAAAAAAACAACAACAACACTCAGTTTCCCAAAATATCTTCTTTTGTGTTTCACAGAAGAAAGAAAGTCATAAGGGTTTGAACGACATGAGGGTGAATACATGATGACATAATGATGAATGAATGATATTTTGGTTGATATGTCTCTTAAAGACCCACAGATTTCTGAATGAGCTGCTGCCGTCGACACGTTTTAACCAGGGTTTGACATTAACACCCACCAAATGTGGGTAAAAATCAACTGTGGCGAGTAACGCTGTCAAATCACTGGCCAGTTTGGTGTGTTACTGATTATGTTTACTCACTTTGCTGGAGAAGTTTGTGTAAACCAAATCTGCGCGGATTTAGCGCAAATACTCGTGAGTCATCATGATATATTAAATACAGCGTATTGCGCAGAATCTGCTCATATCTGGCTTACTTGAACACTAACGTCACTACGCTACAAATAACGACACACTAATTCACCTAAAACACATTTTTGGTGAATAGGATGAAAGAGGAGATGCTGGATGACAGGATTTAGTTTGAATAAGAAATTAATGTATGAAATCCCAATTTTATTTTATATATATTAGGGCTGTCAAAAGATTAATCGCGATTAATCGCATCCAAAATAAAAGTTTGTTTTTAATAATATATGTGTGTGTACTGTGTATAATTAAATTTGTATATATAAATACACACACATGCATGTATACATTTAAGAAAAATGTGTTATTTATATATAAAAAAAATTATATTTATATATAATATAAACTATATAAATATATATACAGTATATGTATGCAAATATTTCTTAAATATATACATGCATGTGTGTGTATTTATATATACAAAATAATTATACACAGTACACACACATATATTATGTAAACACAAACTTTTATTTTGAATGCGATTAATCGCGATTAATCTTTTGACAGCCCTAATATATATATATAAAAGCTGTGAAGTAGTTCATCTGGTTTATTTCTCTTTCTTTTCTTTTTCTTTTTGGCTAGTAGAAGTTCTGAATGGCCGGTAACTTAAAAATGTAGTAGCCAAATTGGCCGGTGAGTGAAAAAGTTAATTTCAAACCCTGGTTTCACACAAGCTCTTTTTACCGTGAAGAGAAAGCTTTGAGCACTGAAGTTTCATGACGCCTCACTGAGAGACTGACAGACTTTATTCCTCTACCTCGGAGTCCAGTCGAGCTTCTAGGTCCACCATCAGGAAGATATAATCCACCGGGATGGAAGACACGAAGTCCACGAGGAACCAGCTCTTCAGGTAGCGCTGGCGGATGGCCTTCGGGTCCAGCAGGATCTCAGTACTGTCCTCTTTTACGATCCCGGTTCGGAAGTTCAACACCAGGTCCACCAGGAACAGAGTGTCCGACACCACGTTGAAGATGATCCACGGAGGCGTGTTCTCGTCCTTGAAGAAGGTGATTCCCACCGGGAGGATGATGAGGTTTCCCACCATCAGCATCAGCATGAGGAGATCCCAGTAAAACCTGCAGACAGACGGAGTCCGTTAACCTGCGAACACTCTTCCCAACACTTTAAATTAATACCTTCTTCTCTAACTGTGATTTTGTATATGTACATTTCTGAAATACATAACTTAGACTTAGTTTCCTCTGATAACAGATCACTGTAAATTGTAATATGAACTCATGCATTTTCTGTAAAGCTGCTTTGAAATGATGTGTGTTGTGAAAAGCACTATACAAATAAATGTGAATTGAACTGTCAAAAATCTTATTCTTCCTCAGTGTTTCTGTCTGGTTTTCCAGCACAAATATCTCAACATTCTTAAATCAAGATACATTTACTGGAGAAACACAATGACTGAAGATAAGAAGCCTTGTTTTCTGAAAAAATTATCCACATAAAACAAGTTTAAGCTTAAGACAAGAAAAAAAATCTGCCAATGGGGTCAGAAAAATAAACTTAATTTAAAGTGAAAATAAAATAATTTTTCTTGAGCAATTGGCAGATATTTGTTTCTTGCTTTAAGAATATTTAGATATTTGTGCTGGAAAACAAGACAGAAACACTGAGGAAAAGCTTCATGTTTTGCAGTGTACTATATAATAAAAACAGTATGTGAAACAGAACAGTATGACAGAATTCATAGTATTCATAAAACAGTAGGAGAAAAGTACCTAGTGCTCTATGGTTTCCGTGGTGTTTGTTTCATGAAAATCTTAATTAGATTCTTATTAATGTTTATTTATAATTAAATATTTTATAGCGCTCTTGACTCCGATGACCTGATTCTGAAGTGTGTATAATGGTTAGATTACAGTCGTACTGTAGAAAACATGCTTTCTAAGGAATTATTTAAAGTCGGCATGAAACTGAAGTTGCTGGTCTTTTCTCCTCTATTGTGTCGTATATCCGAGTGAAACGCTTCTGGAACAAGAACAAATGTGGGCAGGGCTTGATTGTGTCCATGGGGAATTGATTGGATGGTAGTGGTTTGCTATTGGCTGATCTCATGTGAGTGACAGGTTATTGCCCCGCCCTCGTCATCAGAGAAGAGAAGAGATGCTGCAAGAGGGACTTATTCTGATTCAAGATTACCAGGAACATGAATTTAACACAATGATGATGTGCACCTATAAATCATTTAGAATTAATACTATAAAATAAGAATTGTCAGTTTTGATTTCATGGTAACTTTAATCAATAGAAGTACCTGATTAGAAAGCATGTGATTTGGGATGCAGCTGTAGGATCTCGTTCATGTTTCAGTCGCTGTCTGTAAGCGTCTGATTATCTCTGTCTGCGCTTACGAGATCAATATTATTGATCATCTCCCTATGAGAGATGCAGAGCTGCACAGAGAGATAATACAGTAATGCAAGAGTCCAGCTGAGCATGTCAGAAATCATCTGTGTGTCCTGCAATGACATACTAGCGTAAACGAGAATGTGAACTAACAGATGACTAGGAGACCAGAGCAGGTCTGACGCTCGACGTAACACACACACACACACACACACACACACATACATGAAGCAGGTGTGCGATCGATCAGTAATAATCTGCTCATAATCTGTTTCCCATCAGCCCTGACTCTCTGCCTCGTTTCTTTATTCATAGTCTCCGTTTAGCGTAATTGAAATCGTAGCTGATTGAATTATGCATTATGCATACATTGGATGAATAATGCATCACATTATGAATATTTGATCCATGCACATTTCTGACAGCAGACAGACTAATTGGGCTCATATGCATATTCAGATTTCGTGTAAAGATACCAAAGAAAAGCTGAAAAAATTAAATACTTGTCTGATGTTATTTAAAAAATTCTCATATCTTTCCTTAGCTGGAACGCCAAGGTCATGGGTTCGATTCCCAGGGAAAGCAAGAACTGAGAACTGATAAGAATGTAAAATGTGTACCTTGAAATGCAATGTAAGTCGCTCTGGATAAAAGCATCTGCCAAATGCATAAATGTAAATGTAAAAAAAAAAAAAAAGACTTAAAAAAAAAATTCTCATTAAGTTCTATTAATGCTTCACTACATTCCTCTCAACCTACATGTTCTCATCTGTCTTCAGATACCTGTGAGAAGATTTTACATGTTTTTGTGGATAAGATCCCCTCTCTTTCTTTTTTGAAAGACTGATTAATTGAAACATTCTCCTGTCCCACAGATGTCGTCCCTCCGCGTCTTCTAAAAGAGATGTTTTAAAACTATTGGGCCAAGAAACTATTAATAGCAGTTTGACCTCAGGTGTTTTTCCACTGGATTTTAAACTAGCCGTGTTCCAACCATCGATCAAAAAAAAAAAAAAACGGTTCATGCCAATTTTCATCCAATTTCTAAACTCCCTTTTCTTTCTGAAATATTGGAGAACATTTCATGCATCTTTTTCAGATTCACATGGAGTTTTAGAGGTATTTCAGAGTCTGGTTTTAAACCCACTAAATGCACTTTTAAAGGTCTTTAACGACCTCTTACGGGTCACAGACTCTGGAGTGCCTCAGGGCTCTATTCTTGGCCCAATGCCGTTCTCCCTTCATGCTCCCATTAGGGTCCATTTTAGGAAGCATGGCACTTTAATTCATTGTTATGCAGACAACACACCTTTAAAACTATAGTGTGTATGCGCGTGACGTCACTGTCGGCCGGAGTGACAGCAGTTACACACATTGAGTGGCAGGAACACCGAGTGGCAGAGACACTGAGTGGCAGAGACACTGAGTGGCAGAAACACTGAGTGGCAATATTTGTTTTCAGTGTGAATGCCGTGAAAAACACACAAAACACATCTAAAACGGGAGAGAGCTTTGAGATTGACTGTACAAATAGATTTGACAAGAAATCTGAGGAATATTTTCACACACTGCTGAAAGCTACAGAACAGAGAAGCGAATGAATCGCTGCGATTCACAGAAACATCTGGATCCAGGCAGAGAACGATGGATTTGCTGTGATTATTTTGTGTCGATATGCTGAATTATGGGGTAAAATCACACCCTATATATTGTATTGTTATATATTGTATTGACAATTCATCAATTAAATATTTATCAGCGTATATTCTGCATAATTGGATGTTTTTAAATAAAAACTGACATAAATCTACACAAGTTTAGGGCTGGACGATATGATGATAAAATAACACTGATATAAGTGATCTCATGGATTTAAACCTATATTGCGTTTATATAAAGCGTTCACAGGCACATGTATTATGTATTTCCCCGGTGTGGAAATCAGGCTGATATAAAGGTCAGGAAACAGGATTCTTGCTGCATGTTAATATCCACGGATCACTGGACCTTTGGTGAGTTGTAAGGAACACTATATCGAATCCAACCTTTAGTTTAAACCGATAATTGTTCGTTTTACTCACATTTTCCCCAATTAAATCACTCAGCAGCTCTTCTGCCACTCAGTCCGGCTGAGGGAAACTGACATCAGTGCATTCCCTCTATTGTTGGACTATTAAATCTCGGATGGCACTAAATCTTTTACATTTTAATGAGAGATACACTGAAATTGTGATATTTGGCCCAAATGTTGCTCACAATGCCCCCGATATTCAGTAGATCTGGGCTCTCGACTTCCTTACGCCAAACCACTGCTAAAAATCTGGGTGTGATGATGGACTCGATGAAAACGCCTGTGCTAGTGTGTGTTTGGGGAATTCTTCAGCATGAAACTGCTGCTATATTTAGAGTTACAGGTTTCATTGCATTACACACGGGTAACAGAGGGCCATATGCTACCAATCAAGAGAAGTGAACAAACGACATATAAACGCTCTGTAAATGAAGGTGACTTGACTTGACATCTACAGCTCATGGAAGCTTGAAGATGACTGATAGTGACCTGTCACTCAAGCCGTTATATGCAGATATTCATCACTTCTAGAAGATCTTCAGAACGACTGACATCAGCGACACACTCGATGTGAGGCACGTCTCAGCTCCACACACACAACAATGACTTTTTGCTGACAGTAGAGATGCACTACCGTTCAGACTGTGATTTATTCTGATCACTATGATCATCGTTTCCCCGCTCTCGTTCAAACCTGCAGGACTTTCCTTCTTCGGTGGAACAGAAAAGATGACATTTTAAAGAACGCTGGGAAACAAAGAATTGGAACCCAGTGAATTTCAATGTGTGGAAACTAGTAACTAGATTTTAGATTGAAAAACTAACATTACTGAAAATATCTTTTGTGCTCCACAGAAGAAAATCACGACATCGAGGGAGAGCAAATGATGACAGATGTTTATTTGGTGAACAATCTCTTTAAGCAGCTGTTCAACATCCATCATAATCATAAGTGTTTCTTGATCATCAAATCATTAGAGTGATTTCTGGAGGATCATGTGACACTGAAGACTGGAGTAATGATGCTGAACATTCAGCTTTGATCACAGGAATAAATTACTTTACTGTATATTCACAAAGAAAACATGATTTACACTAGAATAATATTTCACTGTTTTACTGTATTTCTGATCATTTAAATGCAGCCGAAGAGCAGAAGAGACTCTTTCAGAAACATTAAAAAACCTAATGATTCCAAACTACATTGATATAATCAGATATGCCTGTTGACATGTGAATCTCTGGTGCAACAAACAGACAAACTGTGTGTGTGTGTGTGTGTGTGTGTGTGTGTGTGTGTGTGTGTGTGTGTGTGTGTGAGACAGAGAGAGAGAGAGAGTGTGTGTCTGTGTGTGTGTGTGTGAGACAGAGAGAGAGAGTGTGAGTGTGAGAGTGTGAGTGTGTGTGTGTGTGTGAGTGTGAGAGAGAGTGTGAGAGTGTGAGAGTGTGAGTGTGAGTACCTGAAGTCGCTGTAGGGGTGTATGATCCAGACTCCGGCTGATTTGAGCCTCTCCTGCTCCAGCGCGACGGCTTTGTGGCTCCCGAACATGCGGAGCGAGAACTTGTTGACTCCGGGCTGCAGCATCGCGCCGAACTGCCTCTGGATGAACGTGGACTGGTTCGAGAAGCTGAAGTCCTCTCCGTCCAGACACGGGCCCTCCGGGCTCCCGGTGCCGGTTTCGGGCCCGGCGGCGGCCACCACGACCATCCCGGTGCCGGTGGAGGAGGAGGAGGACGCCAGAACGGCTCGGGACGCGGCGAAACCCACGGAGCGCGTCACGGTGTGCGGGAGAGGAGTGGTCGGGGTGCCCGGGCGGAACGGGCCGTTGTCCCGCGTGGAGCTCATGATGGAGAGCCGGCGATCGCCCTCCAGAGACGCCTGTGAGAGCCGGTAACCGGGAGACGGGAGGCTGCTCTTACTGCGCCGCTTAGCGTCTCCGGGCCGGGCGGGCCGAGGGTCGGTGCCCGCTGTGCCACCATCCATGCCAGTGCCAAAGAGCAGCGAGAGCGCGCACGCACGCGCTCACTCACTCTCTCTCTCACACACTCACACACACGCACGCGCTCACTCTCTCTCTCTCTCACACACACACACACACACACGAGTGACCTGTTGTTACTCTTCTGTCAGATAAACGGAGGTCTGAATAACGCGCGCACGGTCAGTTTGACCTCAGTGCCGGTAAAACGACGCTTCCTCCGCGCTGCCCTCCGACGGATCCTCATCATGTTCCAACGCCCTTGAATAAACGCGCGTCGGTGACGCTCCGTTCGCCCTTGACGCGCTCGTCTTCACGCGCCGTCCGTCATTCCTCCTCATTTCTCGTCCCGCGTGTCCTTGAGGCCCAGACGCGCCGACGCGCTCTGACACCGGCAAGCATCTCCGACGCGCGCGGCACGAGTTCCGCGGTGATTCTCGCCTCTGGTTGTCACGGTGTTGTCTCACGCCGTGCGCGTTTAACAGACGCGCTTATATAAGAACGAATGTGAAGGAGCGGCATAGATACAAAACATTCATCTGTCAAACACACACACACACACACACACACACACACACACACAGGTCAGTTAGCAGACGTGTGAAGGCTCATCATCATCATCACACTGTTGCGCTACAGATGAGAAACGAACGGCAGACGCGCGTTACTCCTCCGCGTCCTTTAAACGCACGTTTATCCGTCGGTTCTCCAGGGCGCGTCGCGGCTCACACTCATCGCTCACTTGTTGAGCTCGATCACGACAGATTCC
>NC_137136.1:507500-540000 GCF_949319135.1 Squalius cephalus
AAGAGATGTCTCATCGATCACAAGTTCAGTATGGCGTACCACAAGGCTCAGTACTAGGACCACTGCTGTTCACTCTGTACATGCTACCCTCACACACACACACACACACACACACTCACACACACACACACACTCTGTACATGCTACCCTTAGGAGATATCATTAGGAAGCATGGCATTAGTTTTCACTGTTATGCTGACAATACTCAGCTCTATTTCTTTGTGCCCTGACGAAACTTACCAATTCACAAAATGAACAGAATGCATTGCCAGACAGCAACATAGTGTCGGTCCACATCTGGTACGAGTGGAATCCCGGATCTGGAACACCATGTTGCTGTCTGGGTAGCTGATATAAAAACTGGATGACTAGTAATTTCCTACGACTTAATACTGAAAAAACAGTTTCTAATTATTAGACAAAACTTCCTGACGTAATAATCTAGAATACTGTCTAACACTTGATGGCTGCTCTGTCAAGTCCTCGTCGCCGGTTAGGAACCTGGGTGTGTGTGTGTGTGTGTGTGTAAATGTGTGTGTGTGTGCTCTTTGATACCAATCTTTCATTTGAAAGTCACGTTTCTAGCATATGTAAAACTGCATTCTTCCATCTTAAAAATATATCTAAATTACAACATGCTTTCATGCGTTTCAAGGCTAGATTATTGTAATGCTCTACTGGGTGGTTGCCCTGCACGCTTAATAAACAAACTACAGCTGGTCCAAAACGCAGCAGCTCGAGTTCTTACCAGAACTGGATAATATTGTGAATGTTCTGATCCAATCTGACCTCTGACCTGTAATGCCTGAATCATAATCACACACTGCTGGTTCGTTGGCCAGAGGAGAACTGAGCGACTGACTCTGGATTATTCTCCATTCTGTCACTGATGGAGTTTTGGTTCCTTCACTGTCGCCTTTGTCTTTTGGCGGCTTAGTTGGGGACATTTAATATTCAACAATATTATTGCTCTCCTGCACTGACACCATTATATGAGAACTGAACTGAGCTGGACGATGACATCACGGTTTTCTCCAGAGCGGCTTATTATATAAATGAACTAAATTAATAACTTATTTACAACAAAAATGAAGCATCACTGAACTTACTTAAGCTGGACTGTGATGCTATTTTCTTCTGGAAACAAACTCTGTTGCATTATTTTCCTGTTATCTCTGTAAAGCTGCTTTGAAGCAATCTGTCTCGTAAAAAGCGCTGTATAAATAAAGGTGACTTGACTTGTGTGTGTGTTTGAATGTGTGTGTGTGTCTCACTTCTGAACGCCCTGTCTGCTCTCCACTTTGCTGATGACTTTGATGTCTCGTCCTCTGTCTCCCAGCGCCGCCCTCACGGCCCTCACGTCCTTGGCTGAGCGGATGAAGGAGGCGAAGACGATGTCCAGGTCCTGCTCCACGCCGAACAGCAGGTCGGCCCGGTCGCGCTCGCTCACCGCCGGCAGGTCCACTAGCTCCGCCCCTGGCAGGTTCACCCCTTTACGACTACCCAGAATCCCACCGTTCTCCACGCAAGCCTCCACCCACGTGTCACCTGACAGTCCATGAGAGGAGAAATGCTTCATGAAAATAATGTCACACTGCAGCTTCTTAAAGCTCACGGTGTTCTCCGTGTAAATATGAGCTGGTATTTGTTACCGATCTCCAGGACTTTGAGAGCGAGGAGCCCGTCATCAATGAATATTCTGCTTCCCTTCTTGATCACGCGAGTCAGGCTGGGATAATCCAACCAGATTACAGACCCGTCCGTCTTATCACAGTCCGTCTCTGCTGTCACGACCCGAACCGACGCTCCACGCTGCAGCGTCACCTCAGCATCCGCACTCTGACACACACACACACACACACGATCAGAACACACACATACTAACCTAACCCCTAAACCTACCCATCACACACACACACACACACTAACCCGACCCCTAAACCTACCCATCACACATACATACACACACACATGATCAGAACACACACACAATCAGAACACACACACATGATCAGAACACACACACACACACGATCAGAAGACACACACACACACACACACACACACACACACACTAACCCGACCCCTAAACCTACCCATCACACATACACACACACACACACACACACACACACTAACCCGACCCCTAAACCTACCCATCACACATACACACACACACACATGATGAGAACACACAAACACACACACATGATCAGAACACAGACACATGATCAGAACACACATACACACACACACACACACACACACACACACACACACACACACACACACACACACTAACCTGACCCCTAAACCTAACCCATCACACACACACACACACACACACATGATCAGAACACACAAACACACACACATGATCAGAACACACACACACGATCAGAACACACACACACACACACACACTAACTCAACCCCTAAACCTACCCATCACACACACACACACACACAAACCCGACCCCTAAACCTACCTGTCACACACACACACACACACACACTGTCTGAACACTGATCACACACACACACTGCTTCAGAGAGTAAGTCGTACCCCTTTGACCAGGCCGGTACGAATCTCCGGTCCTTTAGTGTCGAGAGCGATGGCGACGGGCCTGTAGTACAGCGGGTCAGAGGTCAGCGTCTCCACGGCCTCACGGATGTTACAGATCGTCTGTCTGTGATACTGAGAGAGACACATGTGAGACGCTGAACATGTGTCATAGAGACACACACACACACACACACACATACACACACACACACTGACCTCATGAGAGCCGTGAGAGAAGTTGAGTCTGGCGATGTTCATTCCAGCCTTCACCATCTCCTGGAGTTTGGTGACGGAGCGGGAGGCGGGGCCTAAAACAGTCACATGACAGACAGACAGATGCAGAGAGATGAAGAAGAGAAGATGAGCATCTGAAAACACTTTCACTGGAAAAGCACTGTTAGCTGCATTTTTATTAAATATATATATATATATACACTATATTGCCAAAAGTATTGGGACATTCATTCATTTCAGGAGCTCCAATCACTTCCATGGCCACAGTTGTATAAATCAAGCACATGACGCATGCAGACGCTTCTACACACATCTGTGAAAGAACGGGTCGCTCTCAGGAGCTCAGTGAACTCAAGCGTGAGACCGTGATCGGTTGCCAACTGTGCAATAAGTACATTTGTGAAATTTCTTCACTACTATATATTCCACGGTCATCTGTTAGTGGTATTATTAAGTTATAAATTATTATAAATTGGAAGCAATTGTGAACAACAGCAACTCTTACTTTCTGCAGAGTCAACAGATACAGTCCTCCAAACTTCTGAGGCCTTCAGATTAGCTCAACAACAGTGTGTAGAAGTCACTTGTGACTGCATTGTGCCGAGTGTAAAGTTTGGTGGAGGGGGGATTATGGTGTGGGGTTGTTTTTCAGGGGTCAGCCTCTTAGTCCCAGTGAAAGGAACTCTTAATGCTTCAGCAGACCAAGACATTTTGGACAATTTCATGCTCCCAACTTTGTTTGGATGTTCCTGTTCCAGCATGACTGCGCTCCAGTGCACAAAGCAGGACCATAAAGTCATGGGTGAGGAGTTTGGTGTGGATGAACTGGACTGGCCTGTACAGAGTCCTGAGCTCAACCCCATAGAACAGCTTTGGGATGAATTAGAGCAGAGACTTAGAGCCTTTCTTGTCCAACATCAGTGCCTGACCTCACAAATGCGCTTCTAGAAGAATGGTCAAAAATTCCCATAAACACTCCTAAATCTTGTGGAAAGCCTTCCCAGAAGAGTTATAGCTGTTATAGCTGCAAAAGGCGGAGCAACTCCATATTAAAGGGGTGGTATAATGCCCTTTTCCCAAGATGTAAAATAAGTCTCTGATGTCCCCAGAGTGTGTGTGTGTGAAGTTTTAGTTCAAAATACCCCACAGATATTTTTATATAGCTTGTTAAAATTGTCACTTTTTGTGGGTGAGCAAAAACACGCCGTTTTTATGTGTGTCCCTTTAAATGCAAATGAGCTGCTGCTCCTGGCCAGGGGGCGGAGCTACAACAGCTTGTTCTTAGCAGCTTTGATTACCTCACACACACACACACTGAAAATTTCAAAAACGTTTAGACTTTTATGTTCAAACCAGAATCAGACAATGATGGAGAGACTCAAGAAGAAGTGACAACATGTAGAATGCAACATTTCTGAATGGTAAGTTGATGAGTTAATGTATCTTATGTGTAGTTAATCTTCAAGTCATTGATTAGCATATTCTGTCATGATAATCTATAAATGGTGTTCAGGGGGCGGGGTTTATGTACATTTTAGGGTTGGTGATGTCACTAACCCGGGAGGAAGCTCGTGTAGTCCCTACCAGCCGTTTGTTGTAGTCCTTAAAAAGCGATTTCTGTAAAAGCAAATATCTCCCTTTGCTTTGAACTTTGAGGGTTGTAACTTTGCAGATGTTGTTTATGCTCAAACAGCAACATTACACACTAACTAAAGTTAGAAAAGTCAAATCATAATCAACCACCCCTTTAAACCCTACAGATCAGGAATGGGATGTCATTAAAGTCATGTGCATGTAAAGGCAGACGTCCCAAAACTTTTGGCAATATAGTGTATATTTATACATTGAAAAATATCTAGAGTCGGAATGACATGGACTGTACTGCATGTGCTGCTGATTACAGGCCTGACCGATGGTGCAGATGATGCTGGTGTTGCGCGCCGTGATCGGCTCCTGGTCGATGTCCAGCAGACACAGATGCTCCAGGAACGTGTCGGCCATCGAGGCGTCCAGCTGCTGCTTCTGAATGAAGGAGTCCGGCAGAGCCATGACGTCAGAGTAACGTCTGATACGAGCTGAGAGAGAGAGAGAGAGAGTGAGAGAGACGTCAGAGGTTCTGCTGTCTCTCTCTCACAGCAATTCTGGAGCAAACCAAACTCATGGTGTTCCAGAGGAAGGTCTCAGGGAAACACTTCTCTCTCATGGAGGAAGCCTTGAGATCTCAGTCTAGCTAAGCTCAGAGGGTATTTCATGCCATAAAATCACAGTTTGGCCAATTAAAATTATATCACGCAATCATTAAATCAATTCTACTGTACAGAAGTGAAATTTGAGGACTAATATTATAGGTTAAAAATTGAGGTAAAAAAAAGAACAACTGGAATTCTAAGGATAAATAGAGGCAATGGCTGCAGGGCCGAACTGGGCTTGAACCCCTCGTTGTATGTGTATAGCCTACGTATTATGGTATTTTGACTTGACTAAACCAAACATTCGACTATTTCTGCCATAATACCATGGTTACAGTTAGGTTTACTACATTAAATCCATGGTGAATGTTGGTGATTTTTGGATTGAAAAGCCTTCTATAACTCTATGGCACAATGTCTGCTTCTTGCAGTGATGTTATTAAAGTCCCCCTGTGTTGAAAATCTTGCTTTTAATGTTGTTTATGTGTCTATGTGGTGTTTTTAATATGCTTTAGGACAAAGCATGTGTAAATTCATAAGTCGACAGCATTGCTGAGTATTTCCTCCTTAAAACTGCAGTGAACCAAAGACAGTCTCAAAAACACGCTTTGAAATCGCTGGTGTTTCTGACGTCACAAACTACCTTGTAACCAATCAGATCAACGTGTGATCGTCAACCAGTGGATCTCTGAGCTGAGTGAGTGAGTGGAGGCGGGGCTCATTTGCATATTCATAGAACCGCGCATACTAAATGAGGCAAGGGTGTCGAGTTACATTCAAGATATTTTAGACATGAAGACATTTTTTTTCAAGGAAAGAACGTTTAAATATCTCATTTTGGTGATCAAAGATGAGTTTTAAGGGATAAAATGATTGAAAACAGGAGGACTTTAACATTGAAATACAAACAAGAGCTGTTGAATCCTGGCATCATGAGTCAATGAAGCATATACTCGTGCTTAAACTAATTAGTGAAACTCAAGCTAAGTCTGACTCCAACCACAACCCTGACATTTATAAAGAGACTGATAAATAATATCTCTGGAATACTAATATCTGTGACTTTAATTGATGGTCGTCTCAATGATTTCCTCTCGTTTCACGACACACTCAGAATAAAATCATTCAAGTCGAGTCAGCTTTATTTCTACAGCTTTATACAGTACAGATCGTCTCAGAGCAGCTTCACTGTAATAAACAGGAGAATAACAGAATCAATGATGAAACTTCATCAAATATGAGACAAACTTAGAGTCAGGAGTGAAGCCGCTCTACAGAAGAAGAGAGAGTCATTATTCAGATCAAGTTCTGTTCTCATCTGATAGTGTCAGTGCAGTCAGATCAATAATATCACTGGATATTCATGCGATCTTAATGACTTTACTGGATGTAGATGCTGGTAATGTTATGTGACAAACAGACAGATGAGTGTTTGTCAAGGACAAGCAAATAAAAAGAAGAAAACAACAGAATATAGAGAACAGAGAAAGAATTTTGACAGTGACAAAACACTAAAGAGAAACACATCTGACAACTGCTGAGATTCTGTTCATGGAGAGAAAGACTAAAGAACATCAGCAAGGTCACATTACAGACAGACAGAGAGAGAGAGAGAGAGCGAGAGAGGCGAGAGAGAGAGAGACAGAGAGAGGCGAGAGAGAGAGAGACAGAGAGAGAGAGACAGAGAGAGAGACAGAGAGAGAGGCGAGAGAGAGAGAGAGAGAGAGAGAGAGAGAGGCGAGAGAGAGAGCGAGAGAGAGAGAGAGGCAGGCAAGAGAGAGAGAGAGACACAGAGAGAGAGACAGAGAGAGAGGCGAGACAGAGAGAGAGGCGAGAAAGAGAGAGAGAGAGAGAGAGAGAGAGAGGCGAGAGAGAGAGAGAGAGAGAGAAAGAGAGAGGGGATGAATGGACAGAGTTAGTGCAGTTCAGTTACATGGATAAAAGAAGAGTTCACTGCAAACACACACACACACACACACACACACACACACACACACACACACACACACACACTTCTTAACGCCCTGCAAGAATATCTAAGTAATTTTATAATCAAAATGACATGCAATGTAACATAATTTTAGCCGTATGTTACAGTGATTTATTAACAGATTTGCCAGCATCCATTAGATCAGATCAGAGTGAATCTCCATCATCACCAGTGTGAGGAGCAGAAGTGAGTTACTCACCGCCCATCCTGACCAGCACTGATCCACTGCACACACTGACCGTCTCTCTCTCACACACATATACACACACACACATGCTTTATTCATTCGGTGGTCTCTCCTCCCTCTGCTCAAGTGTTCAGGTCAGCGTGTGTTTGCACACATGATTCTAAAAATGACCATCCAGACTTTGTCCTTACTAAAGATATCCAAAGACAAACATCCGTGTTTCACCGAATCCAAACCTCCCGTAGCCGAGAGATTAAATCATAAACCCTATCAGATGAAAACAGAATCATGAGTCTGTCTTCTGCAGAGCTGCTGAAACTGAGCTTCAGAACTGATGAACTTTACAACACTGCGATACATTTTTATTTTCAGGATTCTTGAGGATAATGAATGTGTCTCGCTGAATAAACGTTGATAATTATCAGAAATGATTCTTGAGCAGCAAATCAGAGTATCAGAACACCGCAAACGACACCGATCCTTTACTTATTATACTTTTTAGCTATTCCAATTTTTATCAGAATTTTATATAAAAACAAAAATTAATTAATATAGAAAACATTTATTTTCATTTTAAATAAGTTTAATCACTAAATTTGTTTTTTCGTGGAAAATTTTTATCGTGTTTTGCAGTGAATAAATGCAATTATAACTGATTAAAATACACTTATTTTTATTTCAATTAATTTTATTTTTATGTAAATTAATTCTGCCAATGGGGTCAAAAGAAATAACTTATTTTAAAAGGAAAACAAGATTATTTTTGACTCCATTGGCAGATATTTGTTCTTCTGTTAAGCACAAACATTTGGTTCATTTTTCAGAAAACAACTTTATGCAAATGTATCTTGATTTAAGAGTGTTTAAATATTTGTGCTGGAAAATATCTGAGTTAGAGCATCATTTTTCGCAGTGCTTTTATGCTTACTAGTTAAAAAAACATTTTCTGCTGTTCATTCTGTTATGAAACAGAACTGTAAAAAACACTATAGAAATAAAGCATATTTTTCTTTAGTCCGATCAAACGCTCTCTTGAATGAAAACGTCCTCCTGTTTCTGACTGACAGTGAATCTCACCTGTGACAGAACTGATATAAGAATAGGAATCAGTTTCAAGTTCAAGTAGAAGTTTTTAAAAAACAGACTTGAGTTGCTGTTTAAATATCTTCATATGCTCATATTTAAACGACCAAAGCTTGAATCACTAGAGTGAGCTGATTATGAAGACCTGTGACCTTTGACCTCTGAGCATCTCAGAATGTGCTGTTTTCTCTGAAAGCCTTTTTATCAGTTCAGAGCAACAGTAATAAAGTCACAGTGTTTGCAGTGACTGAAGCGGGCAGTAAATCAGTAGCTAGTGGACAAACAAACCTTTGAGCAGAAGCAGGAACACAGGAATCAAAGCAAGCTCATGCAAAAACAGACAATAAAGTGGTTTTACAGCTAAAAAACGATTGAATTATATATCAGACTGAGATCTGGAGGAGCATCAGCTCTATTGTTATGACTGAACCACTTTAGATCATGAACACTGAAACAAAGAGCTGAACTTTGACCACAAACGATTATGTAAGAAGTTTTTCCAGGCGTTCGGATACTTGGTTCTCAGAGTCGGACATCGACATAAACACGCTGACATGAAGATATGATGTTGATATAAGATATGACAGATGTTCTCCTACCTGAGGGTCGTGTCTCGTGTTGAGGGAGTCTCAAGACATCTGAAGACACACTGATCTTCTGCAGCGCCACCTACAGGACTCAGGCTGACGGGGACCGCACACGAGTCAAGGTCAAAGGTCGATTCATCTGAACACCGAAGGACACACACACACACACACACGTGCGCTCTTTGTTTAGAGGAATCAGAAGAATCTGAACATCATGTGTGGATTCTCCACATGATCCAGAACAAACACTCGTCTTAAATGTTCAGATCGAGGCTTCGGCTCCCAGGGAGAAAAGCGTCGGGCAAAGGAATGAATATAAGTGTTTCACACTGAAAGTAGTGATCAGAAAATACTTTATTGCATTTCAAATACATTTCCTTTTCCAATAGTGCATTGCATTTGTATCTGTATTAAAATCTATATTAAAATCATGCTCTTACATATTTTCACAATAAAACTTTGAACATACTTTAAGTATATATATTTTTAAAAACATATTTCATAAAAATACTCTTAAAGTGGAAGTATTGTGTAATTTTTAAAGTGTACTTATATATTTTAGGTATCTTTTAAACTGTATGCTCAGAATTATCACTGTAACGATGCACTGAAAGCATATTTTAAAAAGTGCATTATTTAATATCCTGAAGTATATTTTATATGTTAAATTTGAGTGTAATTTTTAAGTTCACTTGTTCAAGCCTGCAGATGAAGGTGTTGCTGATGGTGTTGGTCGATCTCAGACCGCAGAGACTGATTGGATGATTGATTGATGGATTGATGAATTGACTGATTGATTGATTGATTAATGTGAGAGTGTGGTGAAGGTGATTCTGGGCGGAGACTCGGGCTGCAGAATGAGTGTGAATTTGGTGTTCAAATCTTCTGTGGATGAAACACTCAGTCTGAAGTTCCTCAGAATCTACAAACACACACACAGAAACACACTGAATTAGTAGAAAGACTGAAGTAGTATTTTCCTGTAAAAGAAATCCTATAATGATATTATAATCCAATCCAATAACGTTTTTAAAATAATTGTTTTACAGTGTATAATCTAACCAGTGTTGTTTTAATATCATATCTATACTATTACAATTTTGTTAATATTCTGAATTAGATTTTACTGTAATATCTTCTGTTTTCACTTTAAGTTTGGTTAAAGTTTCAGGCATTTTGTTGTTTTTGTGTTAGTTTTTTTAATGTCTATAAAGTTTTTATTATTTTTTGTTTTTAGTTTATTTAGTTTGAATTATTTTAGCACTTCAAATTAAACTGAATGAAAGTGAGAAATGTTGCTGAAACGTTCTAATATTTTATTTTAGTTAAGTTAACTTTATTTACTATCAAGAATTTCATTTTTTAAATAATAAACCCTTGCCTTTGGCCACGCGTGCACAACTGAGGCTCAGTGTTTGTAAATAAGGGATGTTTTTCCTAACGTATACTTCTGGATAGATGCATCTATTTCAATGGGAACGACTCTAAGGCTGAATCTAGAGCACGCAGACGGTTGTCAGTCTCAGAATCCGTGACTTTGCTGTGACTCGATCCGGTTTGTGTGTGATCAGGTGTTGTTCTCTTGCAGTAACTCACGTGAAGTAACAGCAGCTGCATCTCGTTCTCTGCGATCCTGCGACCCACACACTGTCTGGAGCCGAAGCCGAACGCCAGGGAGAGGAACCCTCCTCCAGAACCCGGCTCAGCTGTGGCCCAGCGGCCCGGCTCGAAGCGCTGCGGGCTCTTGAACACCTCGTGACTCCGGCCCAGAGGATACAGGCACACCTGCACCAGCGTCTGAAACACCGCTTCACATCAGGGATGCTGACAGTCACATGTATTTTACCCTCATGTTGTTCAGAGCATTTCCACTATTGGCACCCTTGGTAAATATGTGCAAAATCTGCATTGTTTATCCTTTTGATCTTTCATTAAATAATTTCACAAAAAAATCTAACCTTTCATTGAAGTAAAAGAATGGGGGAAAATCACATTATGAAATAAATGTTTTTCTCCAATGCATAATTATTGGCACCCCTAGAAATTGCTATGAGTAAAATATCTCTGAAATATCTGAATATCTGCCAAAACCTGTGCTAACTGAAAGAAAAGAAGTTGATAAAAAGATGCAATCCAATATTTGGTCATTACTGGAGGTTTACAAGCAGTTTAAAACACTGGGAAACACCAGTTTTGCTTAAGGATTTTCAACACAGCACAAAGGTTAATAATGTGAAAATGTTGCGATTTTCCTGATTCGGTCAGATGTGTGTGTGTGTGTGTTTGTGTGTTTGTCTCACCCCTGCCGGCACATGGTAGTTCTGGAGGACGATGTCTCGAACCGGATACCTCTGGACGGTGATTCCCACTGGATACAGCCTGAAACACACAAACACACTCTCAGCGTCTGTAATCATATGGCCACTGATCAGATGAGAACAGAACTTGATCTGAATAGTGACTCTCTCTTCTTCTGTAGAGCTGCTTCACTCCTGAGTCTAAGTTTGTCTCATATTTGATGAAGTTTCATCAGTGATTCTGTTATTCTCCTGTTTATTACTGTGAAGCTGCTGTGAAATTATAAAGCTTACTTGTCTTTCTGATGATATTCTTGATGATCTGGCCTCTCTCTTACCTCAGTGTCTCCTTCACAGTTCCTTTCAGCAGTGGCGCCCCCTGCAGGGCCTTCTGGGGGTTTCCTGATGCCTGTTGCCATGACGACAGCACCTGCGCTCGCACACGCTCCTGTACGTCAGGGTTGCGCGCCAACTCGAAGAGAGCAAACTGCAGCGGGACGGCGGTCTGAGTGATTGAATATTCATAAAACACATTAATTCTCCCACATTCTCCATTGTTTCAGCTCCTCTCTTCCCAGTCTGTCAGTAACGGTCTGTTTAGTTCCTGTCTCTATGAAGCCCCTCCTTCTGAAAAGCATGCTGTGCTCAGATTGGTTGGCTGGAGCAGAGTGTTGTAATTGGTCGAGCGCTTCGAACGTGTTTGGGAAATGTCCCGCCCCTTACCATAACCGCCAGTTTCAACACACTACTAACTAACTCAACCAGGCCCGCCCCTTTATTCTGCATATTAATTATTTAAATGAGAAATACTGTGACAAGTTCGTTCCCTTTCAATGGATGGACAGAGCGAAAAAATATCTTACAGATATTTATGCGCCATCTAGAGTTTCATGACAGAACTAAACTATGACGCTTTTGCATGAACTATTGCTATAAGTTGTTGTCAGTTTGTTGGTCGGTGCATGTGAGATTGTACCGTATCGACTCCGCCGGCCATCAGTTCGGTGATGTTGGCTCTGATCAGCTCTAATGATAACTGCCCCGCGTCGATCAGCTGCCCCAGCACGCCTTGGAAACGCCCCTCAGAGCCTCCGGACGCCCCCGTCTGCAGACGCTGATACCCCCGCTGGATGCGCGCCTCCGCTGCAAACACACACACACACACACACACACATAAACACATGCACACAACCAGTGTTGGGGGAAACTCATTACAAGTAACATGAGTTATGTAATCAGATTACTTTTTCAAGTAACTAGTAAAGTGATGCATTACTTTTTCAATTTACAACAAAATATCTAAGTTACTTTTCCAAATAAGTAACGCTAGTTACTTTTTCACATTCATTGACTGACAGCTCTCCTGTCCCCATGTTGAGAGAAATAAAGTGAGGCGGTGTTGTGTGTGTGTGTGTGTGTGTGTGTGTGTGTGCTGTGTAAACATGATGGTTATTTTAGTTCTAGACTAAACGTGAACATGCATTTACTTATCTCACTTACACGAAAACATTCAGTATTCCTCAAAATGAATAAAAACAGTAAAATGCAATCTCAGAATGTTACGCAAAAGTTTTATAATTTACTATATTCAATTACACAAATATACTTTATGTATTTAATCTCACTTTATTAGCCAATGTCTTTGCTGCTGACCTTCAATGATCTAATTCAACCATACTAATAAGCAAAAATGACTTTGGATTAGATTTATAAATAAGAGTGTTGAACTTCCTTCTCCTGTATCCTATTGTTCTTTAATCCAGAATAACAGAAGCTGAAAGGTTTGTTTGAGTGGCGCCCTCTACTGTACAATACTGTACTCCACTGTACTGTACTCTACCTCTACTCTACCTCTACTGTACTCTACCTCTACTGTACTCTACTTCTACTGTACTCTACTGTACTCTACCTCTACTTTAATCCTCTACTGTAATCCTCTACTGTACTCTACTGTACTCTACCTCCACTGTACTCCTCTACTGTACTCTACTGTACTCTACCTCCACTGTACTCCTCTACCTCTACTCTACTGTACTCTACCACTACTGTACTCTACCTCTACATTAATCCTCTACTGTAATCCTCTACTGTACTCTACTGTACTCCACCTCTACTGTACTCTACTGTACTCCACCTCTACTGTACTCTACTGTACTCCACCTCTACTGTACTCTACTGTACTCTACTGTACTCCGCCTCTACTGTACTCTGCCTCTACCGTACTCCGCCTCTACCGTACTCCGCCTCTACCGTACTCCGCCTCTACCGTACTCCGCCTCTACTGTACTCCGCCTCCACTGTACTCTACTGTACTCCTCTACTGTACTCCTCTACTGTACTCTACTGTACTCCTCTACTGTACTCTACTGTACTCTACTGTACTCTACACCTCTACGGTCCTCTACCTCTACTGTACTCCACCTCTACTGTACTCTACTGTACACCTCTACGGTCCTCTACTGTACTCCACCTCTACTGTACTCCACCTCTACTGTACTCCACCTCTACTCTACCTCTACTGTACTCTACTGTACTCCTCTACTTCTACTGTACTCTACTGTACTCTACCTCTACTGTACTCCTCTACTGTACTCTACTGTACTCTACCTCTACTGTACTCTACTGTACTCTACTGTACAGGCGTAAATATGCATTTCCTTCAGTCTGAGGATTATTCACTTCACTTTTGGTGTGAAAGGGCCTTAACATTTGCCAAAAATATAACTTTTTTTATTGTTATTAAAAACAAACAAGCAAGCCCAACCCAGGTGAGAAAAAGTAATGCAAAAGTAAAGTAACGCATTACTTTGATAAAAAGTTACAAAGTAACACAATTAGTAACTTTTTGGGGGATTTTGGGATTTACTTTAAAAAGTAACTTTCCCCAACACTGCACACAACACACCACATGCTGTGTGAGCGAGGGACGCACCGTGAGTGAAGATGTGGTCCCATGCAGTGGCGTGTTGTGTCCACAGGGGGGCGCGCAGGTGCAGCAGCAGGCGGGGGGACAGGTACAGCAGCGGCGGAGTTGTGGCCAGCATTCGCTCCACGGCCCAGATGAAGCGCTCAGACTCTTCAGACGGAGAGGACGAGAACAGACCGATGCGCTCGCCGTACAGAACATGGCAGCTCGCTGGAGACAGAGACGTGTCAAATCAAAAAATATTTTTGATATCAGTTTTTTACCTGGTCATTTTGAATCAGAATGTCACTATGTCTCTATATGGCTGGTTTTCTCCAATCAATCATTTAAATCATTTAGCCTACTTAAACCCCGCCCCTTTTCTTACGATCCACTGCAAGCTCCCATTCAGATCCGCCTCCAAGTTTGAGAGCCACGCCCACATCTCAATATCCAAACAACAAGCGTTCTCACCCCGAAATATTTTTTCTTTTTCAACAAAACTGACATTTACATTTATTCATTTAGCATGTGATTTACAAATGAGGAATACAAGCGATTCATCTTTAAGTAAAAATGAAAGATTTTGAGATTCTGAGATTATTTGTTAATAAATGAATATAAAGCACATTATATTATAACAATTTATTCAAGATTTGCGTTTAAACTCAACAAGAAAGCTGACCTTCCAAGGCAAAGCGGAAGAGGTCAGGACTGGGGTCAAGAGTCATACTGCGCTGACCCGTCTCCCCCGCCCCCCCCACCTCCACCCGCTGGCGCAGGGATCGGCAGAAATCCTGAGCCACGTCGTCCAGCAGAGGAAGAAACCGGCGAACAGCTGAAGAGAGCATCACCTCCTTATTCAACAGCAGCCTGTCTGACCGCCACTCCGCCCCGTTCCTACACACACACTTACTTTAGTGCCACACACACACACTCATTCACTCTCACTCACTCTCACTCACTCGCTTGCTCACTCACTCGCTCACTCTCTCTTTCTCACTCACTCACTCACTCACTCACTCACTCTCTCGCTCACTCTCTCATTCACTCTCACTCACTCATTCACTCTCACTCACTCTCTCGCTCACTCTCTCATTCACTCTCACTCACTCATTCACTCTCACTCACTCGTTTGCTCACTCACTCGCTCACTCACTCGCTCACTCACTCACTCGCTCGCTCACTCGCTCACTCACTCGCTCTCTCTCATTCACTCTCACTCTCATTCACTCTCACTCTCACTCGCTCGCTCACTCTCTCATTCACTCTCACTCACTCACTCGCTCACTCTCTCATTCACTCTCACTCACTCGCTCACTCTCACTCGCTCTCTCATTCATTCTCACTCACTCACTCACTCGCTCACTCTCTCATTCACTCTCACTCACTCACTCACTCTCTCTCTCACTCTCTCATTCACTCTCACTCACTCGCTCACTCTCTCACTCGCTCTCTCATTCACTCTCAATCTCTCATTCACTCTCACTCACTCACTCACTCACTCACTCGGACTCTCGCTCTCTTGCTGTCTCACTCTCTCTCACTCACTCACTCACTCACTCGCTCGCTCACTCTCACACACTGACTTGAGAAAGACGCCCTTGCTGTGTTTGCGAGTCTCCCGGTGTGTGGCCCAGGGCTGCAGGGTCATGCGTCTCGGGTAGAGGCCCTCGGAGCGGAAGAGCTCGCCGGTGTCCACCGGCAGTATGATGTTCACACTGCTCTGAGAGCCCAGATTCTCCCTGAGAGAGTGTGTGTGTGTGTGTGTGTGTGTGTGTAAAAGAGAGAGAGAGATCGTCAGCCTGGACTCACTGGGCCGACCGATGATTCTGGCTTCCAACGATTATAAAAACAAGATAATTGTTACGAATTACTGTGATGCTCTCGTTTTGTCATGTATTATAAATGAAGCATTAAAAATGTATCTAAATAATATTTATTTATATTTATTTAGACTGAACATTTTGGAAATGAAGTCTGGAAGGTATATATTTTTTGTAAATAAAATTGACAATATCTACCAATCTAACTCCTCATCCTGTCAGCTTGATCCTGTACCAACACACCTTCTCAAACATTCTGCCTTCTCTCATTACGCCTATTAACCTCTTGATTAATAGATCCCTCATCACTGGTTACGTTCCGCCTGGACTGAAAACAGCTGCGGTCACTTAAACCTGGCCTTGACGACACAATCTACAGAACTTAAGATCCATTTCCAACCTTCCCTTCTTGGCAAAATTCCTAGGAAAGGTGATCGCCTCACTACAATCCCATTTGGACAAATATAACCCACATGAGCCTCTTCAGTCTGGCTTTCGTCACAGTACAGAGACAGCTCTTCTAAGAGTGGCGAACAATCTAGTTGAGGAAAGATCCCCTGATATGATCGAGGTTTTGCAATTCAACATGGGTTATAGGTCGACAGTTGAATGAACGAGTACTTATGTCCTTTCTATTTCTTACAGGTTGAGTTGTTGTTGCCCATAACACGCTAGCATTCTGCTAATGAACGCTGATTGGTCAGTGAAGGACTGATTATGACCAGAGATACCGCTTGATGGTCTTTTACAAACACAGCTGACACAGGTAAACACACAACACAGCTGACACAGGTAAACACAACACAGCTGACACAGGCAAACACACAACACAGCTGACACAGGTAAACACACAACACAGCTGACACAGGTAAACACACAACACAGCTGACACAGGTAAACACACAACACAGCTGACACAGGTAAACACACGTGCTGGAAGAGTTTTTGTTTGTTGTTAACAACAAACAAAAACTCTTCCAGCACGTGTGTTTCCCTGTGTCAGCTGTGTTGTGTGTTTACCTGTGTCAGCTGTGTTGTGTGTTTCAGCACGTGTGTTTACCTGTGCCAGCTGTGTTGTGTGTCAGCTGTGCTGTGTGTTTCCCTGTGTCGGCTGTGCTGTGTGTTTCCCTGTGTCGGCTGTGTTGTGTGTTTCCCTGTGTCGGCTGTGCTGTGTGTTTCCCTGTGTCGGCTGTGTTGTGTGTTTCCCTGTGTCGGCTGTGCTGTGTGTTTCCCTGTGTCGTGTGTTTGCCTGTGTCAGCTGTGTTGTGTGTTTCCCTGTGTCAGCTGTGCTGTGTGTTTCCCTGTGTCGGCTGTGTTGTGTGTTTGCCTGTGTCGGCTGTGTTGTGTGTTTGCCTGTGTCGGCTGTGTTGTGTGTTTCCCTGTGTCAGCTGTGTTGTGTGTTTCCCTGTGTCAGCTGTGTTGTGTGTTTGCCTGTGTCAGCTGTGTTGTGTGTTTCCCTGTGTCAGCTGTGTTGTGTGTTTCCCTGTGTCGGCTGTGTTGTGTGTTTCCCTGTGTCGGCTGTGTTGTGTGTTTCCCTGTGTCGGCTGTGTTGTGTGTTTCCCTGTGTCGGCTGTGTTGTGTGTTTCCCTGTGTCGGCTGTGCTGTGTGTTTCCCTGTGTCGGCTGTGTCGTGTGTTTGCCTGTGTCAGCTGTGTTGTGTGTTTCCCTGTGTCAGCTGTGTTGTGTGTTTCCCTGTGTCAGCTGTGTTGTGTGTTTGCCTGTGTCAGCTGTGTCGTGTGTTTCCCTGTGTCAGCTGTGTCGTGTGTTTCCCTGTGTCAGCTGTGTTGTGTGTTTCCCTGTGTCAGCTGTGTTGTGTGTTTCCCTGTGTCAGCTGTGTTGTGTGTTTCCCTGTGTCAGCTGTGTTGTGTGTTTCCCTGTGTCAGCTGTGTTGTGTGTTTCCCTGTGTCAGCTGTGTCGTGTGTTTCCCTGTGTCAGCTGTGTCGTGTGTTTCCCTGTGTCAGCTGTGTTGTGTGTTTGCCTGTGTCGGCTGTGTTGTGTGTTTCCCTGTGTCAGCTGTGTTGTGTGTTTCCCTGTGTCGGCTGTGTTGTGTTTCCCTGTGTCAGCTGTGTCGTGTGTTTCCCTGTGTCAGCTGTGTCGTGTGTTTGCCTGTGTCAGCTGTGTTGTGTTTCCCTGTGTCAGCTGTGTTGTGTGTTTCCCTGTGTCAGCTGTGTCGTGTGTTTGCCTGTGTCAGCTGTGTTGTGTTTCCCTGTGTCAGCTGTGTTGTGTGTTTCCCTGTGTCAGCTGTGTCGTGTGTTTCCCTGTGTCAGCTGTGTCGTGTGTTTGCCTGTGTCGGCTGTGTCGTGTGTTTACCTGTGTCGGCTGTGTCGTGTGTTTCCCTGTGTCGGCTGTGTCGTGTGTTTCCCTGTGTCAGCTGTGTCGTGTGTTTCCCTGTGTCAGCTGTGTTGTGTGTTTCCCTGTGTCAGCTGTGTTGTGTTTCCCTATGTCAGCTGTGTTGTTTACCTGTGTCAGCTGTGTCGTGTGTTTCCCTGTGTCAGCTGTGTCGTGTGTTTCCCTGTGTCGGCTGTGTCGTGTGTTTCCCTGTGTCGGCTGTGTCGTGTGTTTCCCTGTGTCGGCTGTGTCGTGTGTTTCCCTGTGTCGGCTGTGTCGTGTGTTTCCCTGTGTCGGCTGTGTTGTGTGTTTCCCTGTGTCGGCTGTGTCGTGTGTTTCCCTGTGTCGGCTGTGTCGTGTGTTTCCCTGTGTCGGCTGTGTCGTGTGTTTCCCTGTGTCGGCTGTGTCGTGTGTTTCCCTGTGTCGGCTGTGTTGTGTGTTTCCCTGTGTCGGCTGTGTCGTGTGTTTCCCTGTGTCGGCTGTGTCGTGTGTTTCCCTGTGTCGGCTGTGTCGTGTGTTTCCCTGTGTCGGCTGTGTTGTGTGTTTCCCTGTGTCAGCTGTGTTGTGTGTTTCCCTGTGTCAGCTGTGTTGTGTGTTTGCCTGTGTCAGCTGTGCTGTGTGTGTTGTGTGTTTCCCTGTGTCAGCTGTGTTGTGTGTTTGCCTGTGTCAGCTGTGTTGTGTTTGCCTGTGTCAGCTGTGTTGTGTTTACCTGTGTCAGCTGTGTTGTGTGTTTACCTGTGTCAGCTGTGCTGTGTGTTTCCCTGTGTCAGCTGTGTCGTGTGTTTGCCTGTGTCAGCTGTGTCGTGTGTTTCCCTGTGTCGGCTGTGTCGTGTGTTTCCCTGTGTCGGCTGTGTCGTGTGTTTCCCTGTGTCAGCTGTGTCGTGTGTTTCCCTGTGTCAGCTGTGTTGTGTATTTCCCTGTGTCAGCTGTGTCGTGTGTTTCCCTGTGTCGGCTGTGTTGTGTGTTTCCCTGTGTCGGCTGTGTTGTGTGTTTCCCTGTGTCGGCTGTGTCGTGTGTTTCCCTGTGTCGGCTGTGTCGTGTGTTTCCCTGTGTCGGCTGTGTCGTGTGTTTACCTGTGTCGGCTGTGTCGTGTGTTTCCCTGTGTCAGCTGTGTTGTGTGTTTCCCTGTGTCAGCTGTGTCGTGTGTTTCCCTGTGTCGGCTGTGTCGTGTGTTTCCCTGTGTCAGCTGTGTTGTGTGTTTCCCTGTGTCAGCTGTGTTGTGTGTTTCCCTGTGTCAGCTGTGTTGTGTGTTTCCCTGTGTCAGCTGTGTTGTGTGTTTCCCTGTGTCAGCTGTGTTGTGTGTTTCCCTGTGTCAGCTATGTTGTGTGTTTCCCTGTGTCAGCTGTGTCGTGTGTTTACCTGTGTCGGCTGTGTCGTGTGTTTCCCTGTGTCGGCTGTGTTGTGTGTTTCCCTGTGTCAGCTGTGTTGTGTGTTTCCCTGTGTCAGCTGTGTTGTGTGTTTCCCTGTGTCGGCTGTGTTGTGTGTTTCCCTGTGTCAGCTGTGTTGTGTGTTTCCCTGTGTCAGCTGTGTTGTGTGTTTCCCTGTGTCAGCTGTGTTGTGTGTTTCCCTGTGTCAGCTGTGTCGTGTGTTTCCCTGTGTCGGCTGTGTCGTGTGTTTCCCTGTGTCGGCTGTGTCGTGTGTTTCCCTGTGTCGGCTGTGTCGTGTGTTTCCCTGTGTCAGCTGTGTTGTGTGTTTCCCTGTGTCAGCTGTGTTGTGTGTTTCCCTGTGTCAGCTGTGTTGTGTGTTTCCCTGTGTCAGCTGTGTTGTGTGTTTCCCTGTGTCAGCTGTGTCGTGTGTTTCCCTGTGTCGGCTGTGTTGTGTGTTTCCCTGTGTCGGCTGTGTCGTGTGTTTCCCTGTGTCAGGTGTGTTTCCCTGTGTCGGCTGTGTCGTGTGTTTCCCTGTGTCAGCTGTGTCGTGTGTTTCCCTGTGTCGGCTGTGTTGTGTGTTTGCCTGTGTCAGCTGTGTCGTGTGTTTACCTGTGTCGGCTGTGTCGTGTGTTTACCTGTGTCGGCTGTGTTGTGTGTTTGCCTGTGTCAGCTGTGTCGTGTGTTTCCCTGTGTCAGCTGTGTTGTGTGTTTACCTGTGTCAGCTGTGTTGTGTGTTTCCCTGTGTCAGCTGTGCTGTGTGTTTCCCTGTGTCAGCTGTGTCGTGTGTTTCCCTGTGTCAGCTGTGTCGTGTGTTTCCCTGTGTCAGCTGTGTTGTGTGTTTCCCTGTGTCAGCTGTGTCGTGTGTTTCCCTGTGTCAGCTGTGTCGTGTGTTTCCCTGTGTCAGCTGTGTTGTGTGTTTCCCTGTGTCCCTGTGTCGGCTGTGTTGTGTGTTTCCCTGTGTCAGCTGTGTCGTGTGTTTCCCTGTGTCAGCTGTGTTGTGTGTTTCCCTGTGTCGGCTGTGTCGTGTGTTTCCCTGTGTCAGCTGTGTTGTGTGTTTCCCTGTGTCAGCTGTGTTGTGTGTTTCCCTGTGTCAGCTGTGTTGTGTGTTTCCCTGTGTCAGCTGTGTTGTGTGTTTCCCTGTGTCAGCTGTGTTGTGTGTTTCCCTGTGTCAGCTGTGTTGTGTGTTTCCCTGTGTCAGCTATGTTGTGTGTTTCCCTGTGTCAGCTGTGTTGTGTGTTTCCCTGTGTCAGCTGTGTTGTGTGTTTCCCTGTGTCAGCTGTGTTGTGTGTTTCCCTGTGTCAGCTGTGTTGTGTGTTTCCCTGTGTCAGCTGTGTTGTGTGTTTCCCTGTGTCAGCTGTGTTGTGTGTTTCCCTGTGTCAGCTGTGTCGTGTGTTTCCCTGTGTCAGCTGTGTTGTGTGTTTCCCTGTGTCAGCTGTGTTGTGTGTTTCCCTGTGTCAGCTGTGTCGTGTGTTTCCCTGTGTCAGCTGTGTCGTGTGTTTCCCTGTGTCAGCTGTGTTGTGTGTTTGCCTGTGTCGGCTGTGTTGTGTGTTTCCCTGTGTCAGCTGTGTTGTGTGTTTCCCTGTGTCGGCTGTGTTGTGTTTCCCTGTGTCAGCTGTGTCGTGTGTTTCCCTGTGTCAGCTGTGTCGTGTGTTTGCCTGTGTCAGCTGTGTTGTGTTTCCCTGTGTCAGCTGTGTTGTGTGTTTCCCTGTGTCAGCTGTGTCGTGTGTTTGCCTGTGTCAGCTGTGTTGTGTTTCCCTGTGTCAGCTGTGTCGTGTGTTTGCCTGTGTCGGCTGTGTCGTGTGTTTACCTGTGTCGGCTGTGTCGTGTGTTTCCCTGTGTCGGCTGTGTCGTGTGTTTCCCTGTGTCAGCTGTGTCGTGTGTTTCCCTGTGTCAGCTGTGTTGTGTTTCCCTGTGTCAGCTGTGTTGTGTGTTTCCCTGTGTCGGCTGTGTTGTGTTTCCCTGTGTCAGCTGTGTTGTTTACCTGTGTCAGCTGTGTCGTGTGTTTCCCTGTGTCAGCTGTGTCGTGTGTTTCCCTGTGTCGGCTGTGTTGTGTGTTTCCCTGTGTCGGCTGTGTCGTGTGTTTCCCTGTGTCGGCTGTGTCGTGTGTTTCCCTGTGTCGGCTGTGTCGTGTGTTTCCCTGTGTCGGCTGTGTTGTGTGTTTCCCTGTGTCGGCTGTGTTGTGTGTTTCCCTGTGTCGGCTGTGTCGTGTGTTTCCCTGTGTCGGCTGTGTCGTGTGTTTCCCTGTGTCGGCTGTGTCGTGTGTTTCCCTGTGTCGGCTGTGTTGTGTGTTTCCCTGTGTCGGCTGTGTCGTGTGTTTCCCTGTGTCGGCTGTGTCGTGTGTTTCCCTGTGTCGGCTGTGTCGTGTGTTTCCCTGTGTCGGCTGTGTTGTGTGTTTCCCTGTGTCAGCTGTGTTGTGTGTTTCCCTGTGTCAGCTGTGTTGTGTGTTTCCCTGTGTCAGCTGTGTTGTGTGTTTGCCTGTGTCAGCTGTGCTGTGTGTGTTGTGTGTTTCCCTGTGTCAGCTGTGTCGTGTGTGTTGTGTGTTTCCCTGTGTCAGCTGTGTTGTGTGTTTCCCTGTGTCAGCTGTGTTGTGTGTTTCCCTGTGTCGGCTGTGTTGTGTGTTTCCCTGTGTCAGCTGTGTTGTGTGTTTCCCTGTGTCAGCTGTGTTGTGTGTTTCCCTGTGTCAGCTGTGTTGTGTGTTTGCCTGTGTCAGCTGTGCTGTGTGTGTTGTGTGTTTCCCTGTGTCGGCTGTGTCGTGTGTTTGCCTGTGTCAGCTGTGTTGTGTTTGCCTGTGTCAGCTGTGTTGTGTTTACCTGTGTCAGCTGTGTTGTGTGTTTACCTGTGTCAGCTGTGCTGTGTGTTTCCCTGTGTCAGCTGTGTCGTGTGTTTGCCTGTGTCAGCTGTGTCGTGTGTTTCCCTGTGTCGGCTGTGTCGTGTGTTTCCCTGTGTCAGCTGTGTTGTGTATTTCCCTGTGTCAGCTGTGTCGTGTGTTTCCCTGTGTCGGCTGTGTTGTGTGTTTCCCTGTGTCGGCTGTGTTGTGTGTTTCCCTGTGTCGGCTGTGTTGTGTGTTTCCCTGTGTCAGCTGTGTCGTGTGTTTCCCTGTGTCAGCTGTGTCGTGTGTTTCCCTGTGTCGGCTGTGTCGTGTGTTTACCTGTGTCGGCTGTGTCGTGTGTTTCCCTGTGTCAGCTGTGTTGTGTGTTTCCCTGTGTCAGCTGTGTCGTGTGTTTCCCTGTGTCGGCTGTGTCGTGTGTTTCCCTGTGTCGGCTGTGTCGTGTGTTTCCCTGTGTCGGCTGTGTCGTGTGTTTCCCTGTGTCAGCTGTGTCGTGTGTTTCCCTGTGTCAGCTGTGTTGTGTGTTTCCCTGTGTCGGCTGTGTCGTGTGTTTCCCTGTGTCGGCTGTGTCGTGTGTTTCCCTGTGTCAGCTGTGTTGTGTGTTTCCCTGTGTCAGCTGTGTTGTGTGTTTCCCTGTGTCAGCTGTGTTGTGTGTTTCCCTGTGTCAGCTGTGTTGTGTGTTTCCCTGTGTCAGCTGTGTTGTGTGTTTCCCTGTGTCAGCTGTGTTGTGTGTTTCCCTGTGTCAGCTATGTTGTGTGTTTCCCTGTGTCAGCTGTGTCGTGTGTTTACCTGTGTCGGCTGTGTCGTGTGTTTCCCTGTGTCGGCTGTGTTGTGTGTTTCCCTGTGTCAGCTGTGTTGTGTGTTTCCCTGTGTCAGCTGTGTTGTGTGTTTCCCTGTGTCGGCTGTGTTGTGTGTTTCCCTGTGTCAGCTGTGTTGTGTGTTTCCCTGTGTCAGCTGTGTTGTGTGTTTCCCTGTGTCAGCTGTGTTGTGTGTTTCCCTGTGTCAGCTGTGTCGTGTGTTTCCCTGTGTCGGCTGTGTCGTGTGTTTCCCTGTGTCGGCTGTGTCGTGTGTTTCCCTGTGTCGGCTGTGTCGTGTGTTTCCCTGTGTCGGCTGTGCTGTGTGTTTCCCTGTGTCGGCTGTGTTGTGTGTTTACCTGTGTCGGCTGTGTCGTGTGTTTACCTGTGTCGGCTGTGTTGTGTGTTTGCCTGTGTCAGCTGTGTCGTGTGTTTCCCTGTGTCAGCTGTGTCGTGTGTTTCCCTGTGTCAGCTGTGTTGTGTGTTTCCCTGTGTCAGCTGTGTTGTGTGTTTCCCTGTGTCAGCTGTGCTGTGTGTTTCCCTGTGTCGGCTGTGTTGTGTGTTTACCTGTGTCGGCTGTGTCGTGTGTTTACCTGTGTCGGCTGTGTCGTGTGTTTCCCTGTGTCGGCTGTGTTGTGTGTTTCCCTGTGTCGGCTGTGTTGTGTGTTTACCTGTGTCGGCTGTGTCGTGTGTTTACCTGTGTCGGCTGTGTTGTGTGTTTGCCTGTGTCAGCTGTGTCGTGTGTTTCCCTGTGTCAGCTGTGTCGTGTGTTTCCCTGTGTCAGCTGTGTTGTGTGTTTCCCTGTGTCAGCTGTGTTGTGTGTTTCCCTGTGTCAGCTGTGTCGTGTGTTTCCCTGTGTCGGCTGTGTTGTGTGTTTACCTGTGTCGGCTGTGTCGTGTGTTTACCTGTGTCGGCTGTGTCGTGTGTTTCCCTGTGTCGGCTGTGTTGTGTGTTTCCCTGTGTCGGCTGTGTTGTGTGTTTCCCTGTGTCGGCTGTGTTGTGTGTTTCCCTGTGTCGGCTGTGTTGTGTGTTTACCTGTGTCGGCTGTGTCGTGTGTTTACCTGTGTCGGCTGTGTTGTGTGTTTGCCTGTGTCAGCTGTGTCGTGTGTTTACCTGTGTCGGCTGTGTCGTGTGTTTCCCTGTGTCGGCTGTGTTGTGTGTTTCCCTGTGTCGGCTGTGTCGTGTGTTTCCCTGTGTCGGCTGTGTTGTGTGTTTCCCTGTGTCGGCTGTGTTGTGTGTTTCCCTGTGTCGGCTGTGTTGTGTGTTTCCCTGTGTCGGCTGTGTTGTGTGTTTACCTGTGTCGGCTGTGTCGTGTGTTTACCTGTGTCGGCTGTGTTGTGTGTTTGCCTGTGTCAGCTGTGTCGTGTGTTTCCCTGTGTCAGCTGTGTCGTGTGTTTCCCTGTGTCAGCTGTGTTGTGTGTTTCCCTGTGTCAGCTGTGTTGTGTGTTTCCCTGTGTCAGCTGTGTTGTGTGTTTCCCTGTGTCGGCTGTGTTGTGTGTTTACCTGTGTCGGCTGTGTCGTGTGTTTACCTGTGTCGGCTGTGTCGTGTGTTTCCCTGTGTCGGCTGTGTTGTGTGTTTCCCTGTGTCGGCTGTGTTGTGTGTTTACCTGTGTCGGCTGTGTCGTGTGTTTACCTGTGTCGGCTGTGTTGTGTGTTTGCCTGTGTCAGCTGTGTCGTGTGTTTCCCTGTGTCAGCTGTGTCGTGTGTTTCCCTGTGTCGGCTGTGTTGTGTGTTTCCCTGTGTCAGCTGTGTTGTGTGTTTCCCTGTGTCAGCTGTGTCGTGTGTTTCCCTGTGTCGGCTGTGTTGTGTGTTTCCCTGTGTCGGCTGTGTCGTGTGTTTCCCTGTGTCAGGTGTGTTTCCCTGTGTCAGCTGTGTTGTGTGTTTACCTGTGTCGGCTGTGTCGTGTGTTTCCCTGTGTCAGCTGTGTTGTGTGTTTCCCTGTGTCAGCTGTGTTGTGTGTTTCCCTGTGTCAGCTGTGTCGTGTGTTTCCCTGTGTCGGCTGTGTTGTGTGTTTCCCTGTGTCGGCTGTGTCGTGTGTTTCCCTGTGTCAGGTGTGTTTCCCTGTGTCAGCTGTGTCGTGTGTTTCCCTGTGTCGGCTGTGTTGTGTGTTTGCCTGTGTCAGCTGTGTCGTGTGTTTACCTGTGTCGGCTGTGTCGTGTGTTTACCTGTGTCGGCTGTGTTGTGTGTTTGCCTGTGTCAGCTGTGTCGTGTGTTTCCCTGTGTCAGCTGTGTTGTGTGTTTACCTGTGTCAGCTGTGTTGTGTGTTTCCCTGTGTCAGCTGTGCTGTGTGTTTCCCTGTGTCAGCTGTGTCGTGTGTTTCCCTGTGTCAGCTGTGTCGTGTGTTTCCCTGTGTCAGCTGTGTTGTGTGTTTCCCTGTGTCAGCTGTGTTGTGTGTTTCCCTGTGTCAGCTGTGTCGTGTGTTTCCCTGTGTCAGCTGTGTCGTGTGTTTCCCTGTGTCAGCTGTGTTGTGTGTTTCCCTGTGTCCCTGTGTCGGCTGTGTTGTGTGTTTCCCTGTGTCAGCTGTGTCGTGTGTTTCCCTGTGTCAGCTGTGTTGTGTGTTTCCCTGTGTCGGCTGTGTCGTGTGTTTCCCTGTGTCAGCTGTGTTGTGTGTTTCCCTGTGTCAGCTGTGTTGTGTGTTTCCCTGTGTCAGCTGTGTTGTGTGTTTCCCTGTGTCAGCTGTGTTGTGTGTTTCCCTGTGTCAGCTGTGTTGTGTGTTTCCCTGTGTCAGCTGTGTTGTGTGTTTCCCTGTGTCAGCTGTGTCGTGTGTTTCCCTGTGTCAGCTGTGTCGTGTGTTTCCCTGTGTCAGCTGTGTTGTGTGTTTCCCTGTGTCCCTGTGTCGGCTGTGTCGTGTGTTTACCTGTGTCGGCTGTGTTGTGTGTTTCCCTGTGTCAGCTGTGTCGTGTGTTTCCCTGTGTCAGCTGTGTCGTGTGTTTCCCTGTGTCGGCTGTGTCGTGTGTTTCCCTGTGTCGGCTGTGTCGTGTGTTTCCCTGTGTCAGCTGTGTTGTGTGTTTACCTGTGTCAGCTGTGTTGTGTGTTTACCTGTGTCAGCTGTGTTGTGTGTTTACCTGTGTCAGCTGTGTTGTGTGTTTCCCTGTGTCAGCTGTGTCGTGTGTTTGCCTGTGTCAGCTGTGTCGTGTGTTTACCTGTGTCGGCTGTGTCGTGTGTTTCCCTGTGTCAGCTGTGTCGTGTGTTTCCCTGTGTCGGCTGTGTTGTGTGTTTCCCTGTGTCGGCTGTGTTGTGTGTTTCCCTGTGTCAGCTGTGTCGTGTGTTTCCCTGTGTCAGCTGTGTTGTGTGTTTATCTGTCTCAGCTGTGTTGTGTGTTTACCTGTGTGTTTAGATGCTGAAACTGTTGTCCATGCTTTTATAACCTCACGTCTGGACTATAATAACTCTTTGTCAATATTATGTAAAGTGTCCTTGGGTTCTCGAAAGGCGCTATATAAATAAAACGTATTATTATTTTATACATTTTTTAAGCACAAACTCACTTCACTCTAATAAAATGTTCATTAAAAAACCAGACAGAAACACTGAGGAAGAAGCTCATGTTAGCAGTGGAGAATCAGTTTCAAACATCTTTATGAAGGTCTCACGTTAGATTAGGATCCAATTCTCACTATTAACTACGACTTTTGCCTCAACAAACTCCTAATTACGAGTTAGTAAGATGTTAAGTTTAGGTATTGGGCAGGGTTAAGGGATGTAGAATATGATCATGCTGAATACGGCATTAATATGTGCTTTATAAGTACTAATACAAAGCCAAAATCCTAATAATATGCATGATAATAAGCAACTATTTATAGTTATAATATAGTTATAATAGTGAGAATTGAACCCTAAATTAAAGTTTTACCAAAATCTTAAAACAAATAAAAACAAATTTCTGCACTGTGGCATGAACAAAACAGCTTATTAACGTGACTAATTAGTCTAAATTTACACAATAATCTTACATGATATAATTATAATTCAGAAATGTTTGTGCGAAGGTTTAAGTGATTGGAAATATTAACATCATATAAAATCATAAAAGTCAGGAAAAACAAAAACATTCAAACTGATTTTGAAACCTAGAAATAAATAGTTTTAGGATTTAAAAATATGCAACGTTAATGAACCTGAACTAACATGAACAGTTGTATTAATTGATGTTAAAGATGAATCGGTACTGCAACAAAAGTATTGCGCATTGTTAATTAATATTAGTTAAGGCATTAACTAATGGAACCTTTTTGTAAAGTGTTAATATTTGTTTAGATCAAAAGTTGCATCTGTTAACATTACTTGATACACTGTGAATTAACAATCATTTTTATTAACCCATTAATGGTTAATAAATGCTGTAAACACGTTTTGCTCATTATTAGTTCATGCTTTAATGAGACCTTACTGTAAAGTGATAATTGAAGATGATCATTTGTATGTGGTTAATAAACCTTCATCTGTCCCTCGCCGGTGAAAATCACCCGAAGCCCTAAAATTATACTTGTTTTTTTTTTTTTCAGAAAGCTTATTTTATTTCTTTTTGATTATTCTTTTTCTATTTTTTAATGCATTTTTTATTTTATTTACCTTTAAATTACTAGATTTGATCAATAAATAAATAGTAATTTCAGACCATTCTTTCAACTTAAATTCAAAATAACTCACATTTTCATGCCTAAATCTTTTAATTCAGCTCAAAATATCTTACATTGGGTGTCTTTGACATCTTGTGAAAAAAATAAAATAAAATAATAATATACCATGATATTTCAGACTCTAGATGTCCTTATATCTCTATATGGAGCAAATGAGCTGTTCCGCTGGGTCCTAAAGCCAGTTCATTCAGTGTGTATTCAGATACACATGCAGACATTATAACATCATTTTTTTTGGTAAAGTTTTAGCATTTTTAGTTAGAATTTTGAGCATTTTTAGGTTTTTCTGTGTGAACTGAAGCATTCCTCGCATTCCATTCATTCCCAAGGGAATCCATCGAGGGAAGGATTTGTTACTTTTTTAAATGTCAAGATGAAGATGTTAGTATGTGTATGTGTGTATATGTGTGTGTGTGTGTGTGAGATGCCGCACCTGTATATGTGTGTGAGATGCCGCACCTGTATGTGTGTGTGTGTGATGCTGTACCTGTACGTATGTGTGTGTGTGTGTGCGTGTGTGTGAGATGCTGTACCTGTATGTGTGTGTGTGTGTATGAGATGCCGCACCTGTATGTGTGTGCGTGTGTGTGTGTGTGATGCTGTACCTGTATGTGTGTGTGTGTGTGAGATGCTGTACCTGTACGTGTGTGTGAGAGAGATGCTGCACCTGTATGTGTGTGTGTGATGCCGCACCTGTAAATGGGCCCGAGGCGTCTGAAGCTGTCCTCCATGTGCTTGTGAAGGAGGCTGAATCTTCCCTCTCTCCAGAAGCGCATCAGGTTTATCCATCCGTTGCTCCCGGTGTGAGGAATCTCCCAGAAGTCTCGCACGGCCCGCATGCTGATCTCTCTCTCTGCTGGATCACACTGCACTCCTCATCCCTTTAACACACACTTCAGAGTGTGTGTGTCCTCGACAGCACCCGTGAGTTACTGCCACATCAGGTCAAAGGTCAAGAGAAGAACAACACATCAGCCGCAGAGCTCAGAGACGAGACACACGTCAGGTCATCGGACGAGTTCGTGTCCATAAACAGAACAATCGCGATGTGCATTTTTATTCTGTGTATCGGCAATATTACTGTAAAAGTCAGATGTTTATGATCCAGAAGACATGAAACACGTACAAGAAGCTCGAACACAATCATTTGAAATCGTTCACAAGCTTGAACACAAACACAATCATTTGAAAACCTGTGGCTTGGAAGCACATTTCTGACATCATGCTTTTATAAACCATAATTATGACATAAAAAGTTGACTATCACATAGTAATTATGACAAACTAAGTCACAGCTATGACAGAAAGTAATCATTTAAACTTTTGAATCTCATCATTTTGACCTTTAAGCTCAGATGATAGTCATAATTATGACTGTCATAATTCACACAGGTCAAAATGTCATTTTTTTAATGACTCATAATGACTTTTAAGTCGATTTTGATAATTAGAAAGTAATATTTAGAACTTTTTATGTCATAACCCTTAAGTGACAATTTTGGCTTTTTTTATGCCATGATTTTGATCATTGATCACGTCTCGTCTCAATTAAGATTTACCAAAGAAATATTATGACAAAGTAATCATTTAAACTTTTGAAACTCATAATTATGACTTTTTAAGTTACTGTGCAGGTCAAGGTCAAGAGAAGAGCAACATGAGCCGCAGAGCTCAGAGACGAGACACACGTCAGGTCATATCATGTCCATAAACAGAACAGCCACGACACTGAAAGCACACATCACATTCGCATATTTTATTTAATGTTCAGTCATATGCAGTATTACTGGAGTCAGATGTTAGGAGATGTTTATGAATACACAAGAAGCTCGAACACAGTCTTTTGAAAACTTGTGGCTTGGAAGCACATTTCTGACATCATGCTTTTATAAATCATAATTATGACATAAAAAGTTGACATTATCAAATAGTCATTGTGACATAAGTCAAAATTATGACAAAGTAATCATTTAAACTTTTGAATCTCATAATTATGACTTATCTCAAAATTATGACTAAGTATGTCAATGTACATTTTTTTCATAATGACTTAAGTTGATTTAGATTTTTTAAGTCATAATTTCAACTTTTTATGTCATAAGTCTTAAGTGACAATTTTGACCTTTTTCCGCCATGATTTTGACTTCTATAACGCATCACATCAAACTGGGGTTCGGAGAAAATCTAAAAAGAATAAATAAGTACTAAAATTAAAATAAATCAATAAATAAATGTATAAAAAATGTAAATAAAATCGAACAAAAAAAAGCATTTGTTTAACAGATTAAATAAGATAATGTACAAAAATGTATTAAAATGAGATCAAATGAATCAATTACAGTCACAATACATAACTTTAGTAGAATATAGAATATTGTAACTTAAAATAAAATAAAAGATAGATGTGTTTGAAGTTTAAAAGGTACACAGTGTGTGTGTGTGTTTCTGAGAGTCACATGACTCGGCACGGCTCTGCTTCGGCTGGCGTGCGTGTGTGTGTGTGTGTGTGTGTGTGTGTGTGTGTGTGTTTCTGAGAGTCACATGACTCGGCACGGCTCTGCTTCGGCTGGCGTGCGTGTGTGTGTGTGTGTGTGTTTCTGAGAGTCACATGACTCGTCACGGCTCTGCTTCGGCTGGTGTGCGTGTGCGTGTGTGTGTGTTTCTGAGAGTCACATGACTCGGCACGGCTCTGCTTCGGCTGGTGTGCGTGTGTGTGTGTGTGTGTGTGTGTGTGTGTGCGTTTCTGAGAGTCACATGACTCGGCACGGCTCTGCTTCGGCTGGTGTGTGTGTGCGTGTGTGTGTGTGTTTCTGAGAGTCACATGACTGCACGGCTCTGCTTCGGCTGGCGTGCGTGTGTGTGTGTGTGTGTGTGTGTGTGTGTGTTTCTGAGAGTCACATGACTCTGCACGGCTCTGCTTCAGCTGGCGTGCGTGTGCGTGTGCGTGTGTGTGAGTGTGTGTGTGTGTGTGTGCGTGTGTGTGTGTGTTTCTGAGAGTCACATGACTCGGCACGGCTCTGCTTCGGCTGGCGTGCGTGTGCGTGTGCGTGTGTGTGTGTGTGTGTGTTTGCTGAAGCGCAGGCTCTGCAAGGCTCTGATCACACTGAAGCCGTCGTCTCCATCATCAGTGTCGGACCGAACCATCTTGGCCAGATCTCGGGGGAGGCACACTTTCCCCCCCGCCACACGCACACGCTCCCGGTCCTCGGCATTCTGGGACGTGTAGAAGAGAACAGACAGATGAGCTGGAGGAGTCAGGACACGATACACTAACGTCAGATCTCTGGACTTTAATGATTGTCATTCTGATCTTAAATCCCGAGAGCGATCGTCTCTCCCTCTTCACTGCAAGATACGGCAGCAGATAAACATGAGCATCAGAAGGAGTGTTGAGAGATTCAGAACAACTTCTGCACGTTTCTCTCAAACACAAACCCCATTAACCATCATACAAGAAAGTTTCCTGAGTTTCCCTCCAGTGTTTATCAGTATTTGTGATGTCATAACTTATACCCTGAGAGCCAATCAGAATCCATCCTGCTTTAAGAGCTGGAGCATTTAAAGCGACAGGCGTCATAAACCGCAGCTCTTATAATGAACAGCACATGATCGCCGCTGGTGTAAACGCTGATAGAGCTGTCATTAGTTCTCGCTCTTGTTGTGAAAGAGCCTTATATGGTCTTGTGTGTGTGCGGTGTGTGTTAACCTTGGTCAGCTGGTACTTGCTCCTGAAATGGAGCCTCATCGCAGCTCTCTCTGCGTTCTTCCGAGCGTTCATCGCCTCACGAAGCTTCCTATAGAGCGGGCGAGAGAGAGCGTCAGCCGGTTCACACACTCAACAGTCTCGACCTCAACTTTTAAAGTCCCTGTGGGGAAAATCCAGCTTTTACTGTTGTTTATGTCTATGTGGTGTTTTTAAAGTGCTTTAAGACAAAGAAATCTGCCTGAACTGAAGATCTGCTGATGTTCTGACCTGATGTCTTCACATCTGGATGGACAGTGGCGATAAAAAGCATTTTGTTTTACATTTAAAGCCCTGTAGTCAATCATATTATCCCTTAAAACTCATCTTTCATCACCAAAATGAGATATTTGTTTTTTTGGTCTTAAAATATCTTGAATGTAACTCGACACCCTTGCCTCATTTAGTATGCGCGGTTCTATGAATATGCAAATGAGCCCCGCCTCCACTCACTCACTCAGCTCAGAGATCCACTGGTTGACGATCACACGTTGACCTGATTGGTTACAAGGTAGTTTGTGACGTCAGAAACACCAGCGATTTCAAAGCGTGTTTTTGAGACTGTCTTTGGTTCACTGCAGTTTTAAGGAGGAAATACTCAGCAATGGTGTCGACTTATGAACTTACACATGGTTTGTCTTAAAGCATATTAAAAACTCCACATAGACACATAAACAACATTAAACGCTGGATTTACACCACAGGGGGACTTTAAACATCATGATTTCATCAGATCCGGTGTGTGTGTGTGTGTGTGTGTGTGTGTGTGTGTGTGTGTGTGTGTGTGTGTGTGTATGGGCTCAGGATCAAGAAGAAATATCCGCCAGTGGAGTCAGAAAAATAAACTTAATTCAAAGGGAAAACTCACTCTAATATTTTAATACATTTTCATTAATCAAGACTTCATATCTTCAGTTGCTTCTTCTCCAGTAAATG
>NC_137136.1:545000-547500 GCF_949319135.1 Squalius cephalus
CCACAACATCACTTTACCACAACATCACATTACCGCAACATCACATTACCGTAACATCACATTACCGTAACATCACATTACGTAACATCACATTACCACAACATCACACCACCACAACATCACACCACCACAACATCACTTTACCACAACATCACTTTACCACAACATCACTTTACCACAACATCACATTACCGTAACATCACTTTACCACAACATCACTTTTTACCACATCACTTTACCACAACATCACTTTACCGCAACATCACATTACCGTAACATCACATTACCACAACATCACACCACCACAACATCACACCACCACAACATCACACCACCACAACATCACACCACCACAACATCACATTACCACAGCATCACATTACCGTAACATCACATTACCACAACATCATTTTTTACCACATCACACCACCACAACATCACACCACCACAACATAACATTACCGTAACATCACTTAACCACAACATCACTTTTTATCGCAACATCACTTTTTATCGCAACATCACATTACCGTAACATCACATTACCACAACATCACACCACCACATCACATTACCACAGCATCACATTACCACAGCATCACATTACCACAACATCACTTTTTACCACAACATCACTTTACCACAACATCACATTACCGCAACATCACATTACCGCAACATCACATTACCGTAACATCACATTACCACAACATCACACCACCACATCACATTACCGCAACATCACACCACCACAACATCACACCACAACATCACATTACCGCAATATCACACCACTGCAACATCACACCACCACAACATCACACCACCACAACATCACACCACCACAACATCACACCACCGCAACATCACACCACCACAACATCACATTACAGCAACATCACACCACCGCAACATCACACCACCGCAACATCACACCACCACAACATCACACCACCACAACATCACATTACCGCAACATCACACCACCAGAACATCACATTACCGCAACATCACACCACTGCAACATCACATTACCACAACATCACATTACCACAACATCACACCACCACATCACATTACCGTAACATCACACCACCACAACATCACACCACCGCAACATCACACCACCGCAACATCACACCACCACATTACCGTAACATCACATTACCACATCACATTACCACATCACACCACCACAACATCACACCACCACATCACATTACCGTAACATCACATTACCACAACATCACATTACCGTAACATCACATTACCGCAACATCACATTACCACAACATCACACCACATCACATTACCACATCACACCACCACAACATCACATTACCACATCACACCACCACAACATCACACCACATCACATTACCACAACATCACATTACCGCAACATCACACCACATCACATTACCGCAACATCACACCACCACAACATCACACCACATCACATTACCACAACATCACATTACCGCAACATCACACCACCACAACATCACATTACCACAACATCACACCACCACAACCACAACATCACATTACCGCAACATCACATTACCACAACATCACACCACATCACATTACCACATCACACCACCACAACATCACATTACCACATCACACCACCACAACATCACACCACATCACATTACCACAACATCACATTACCACATCACATTACCACAACATCACATTACCGCAACATCACACCACCACAACATCACATTACCACAACATCACACCACCACAACCACAACATCACATTACCGCAACATTACATTACCACAACATCACATTAGCAGAACATCACACCACCACAACATCACACCACCACACCATCACATTACCACAACATTGGTGGCTGTGTTCATATGAACAACATGTCGGCATTAACAAACTCCTGAATAATGTGAAGCAAATCAGATCAAAGGTGTCTGTAGCTCCAGAATCCCCAGTGTGAGTGTGATGAGGCCGAGAGAAGCTTGTCTGTGTCAGAGGAGTAATGTGATGAGGAGGAGAGGAAGGTCATCAGGCGTTATCAGTGACCCTGAAGAGGCCTTGAGGAACTGACAGGTGAGGACACTATCAATTAAAGACAACAGAGACACTGATGTTTGCATATAGAGAAGATAAAATACAGCGTGTGTGTGTGTGAGCAGCTTAAAAGATTGAGGAGCTCAGTGACCACACGTGAACCAGACAGACGAGATATAACACAGACGTCGAGGTCATTTCTCATCAGCCTCTTGAGAACCAGAACTCCTCACGATATAACACACACACACAGTATCATAGACGTCACACACCTCTGTGATCGGCTCTGCAGACACACACCACCTCCTCCAAACACTCCTGAAAAGATCAAAAATACACCATTTCATATCCGTGTTACTAAATGCACATGCAATCAGTGTAATTATTCGCACAGGGTTTGATGAAAAACTAATGAAATAAATAATAAAAATAACATTTTTATAATAAAAATAACTAA
>NC_137136.1:555000-575000 GCF_949319135.1 Squalius cephalus
AATGCTAAAGAAATTAAAGTCCCCCTGTGGGGAAAATCCAGCTTTTAATGTTGTTTATGTGTCTCTGTGGTGTTTTTAATCTGCTTTAAGACAAAGCATGTGTAAGTTCATAAGTCGACAGCATTGCTGAGTATTTCCTCCTTAAAACTGCAGTGAACCAAAGACAGTCTCAAAAACACGCTTTGAAATCGCTGGTGTTTCTGACGTCACAAACTACCTTGTAACCAATCAGATCAACGTGTGATCGTCAACCAGTGGATCTCTGAGCTGAGGGAGTGAGTGGAGGCGGGGCTCATTTGCATATTCATAGAACCGCACATACTAAATGAGGCAAGGGTGTCGAGTTACATTCAAGATATTTTAATGCATTAAGACATTTTTTTTTTCCAAGGAAAAAACGTTTAAATATGTAATTTTGTTGATGAAAGATGAGTTTGAAGGGATAAAACGATGGACTACAGGGGAACTTTAAATGTAAAACTAAGTATATTAGCACTGAATTGGTGAAGGAACACAGATTGTCACGTAAAAATGTTGTTGGGATACTTAAACCAGTTATTAAACCAGTATTCACCTGTTTTTGTGTGTAATCTCTTAAGGCGGATGAAACATTCACATAAAACTTACAACTAAATACTCAGCAAACTATGGAAGCTGGATTCTGCCACGGATTACAAAAACAAAAAAGGCAATTGCAACTTTTTATCTTACAATTCTGACTTTATTTCTCAGAATTTTGAATTTGAATCTAAACTGAATAAATTGTGAGAAAAAAATATATAAACTCAGAATTGCGAGAAACAAATTCAGAACTGCAAGATATAAACTCGCAATTGAGAGAAAACTGTGAGAATTGAGAGAACTGTGCGAAATAGAAACTTAAAATTGTGAGAAAAAAAGTCAAATAAAATAACGAGAATAGTGAGATAAAACACAGTTACCTTTTTCATTTTTTGTATTCCATGGCGGAAACAAGCTTCCATGGGAAACTAAATAATATGTAAAATGAAGCGTGACATTTTTCTCATGACTCTTACTTCTTGTTTTCTGGATCTTTCTGGTTGATTTTCTCCAGAACGTTGATCTCCAGACGAGCTGCTTCTTTGTATTTCTCCACGTTCTTAATGATCTTCAGAGCGATGTGAGAGCCTCCCCTGTAACACACACACACACACACACACACACACAGTGAAACACCTGTGACAGTCAGCTGAGAATCAGTCAGGTGTGTGTGTGTGTGAGATTAACCTGTGATGATCGATACACTCCACCACTTTCCCAAAGGTTCCCTCCCCGAGCGTTCCCACGATCTCATCTGCACAAGAAGAACAAACGTCACAAAAACACGCAGACTGACAGTGAATGTAGAGTATAGTGTGTGTAGAGTATAGTGTGTGTAGAGATGTGTGTGACAGTGAATGTAGAGTATAGTGTGTGTAGAGATGAGTGTGTGTAGAGTATAGTGTGTGTAGAGATGAGTGTGTGTAGAGATGAGAAACGCACATCTGTCCTGAAGCACGTCGCCGGGCCGATAGACCAGGTGACCCTCGTCATCATCTTTAACAGCCCACCCGCGCACACGACTGCAGCTCTGCTGTGGAGAGGGGGGGGGGGGGGGGGGGGGGGTCATCAGATACTTTGCCTTAACTTCATAAAATTAAACAATAAAATACAACTTCAACATTTATTAGGTGAAAAAAGAGATTGTTTCCTACTAGCAGCAAAATATACTGACGCCTGTCACAAGAAGAGTCGACAAATCAGTGATGCACTCACACACACACACTCACACACACACGCACACACTCACACACACACACACACACGCGCGCTCCCACGCAAACACTCACTGAATTCTAAATTGTTCATAGAATTCTGAAATGTTGATTAATCTTTCTACTTGCCCTTGTTATTTTTTTTAAATATATAGAGTGAGGAAAATAAGTATTTGAACACCCTGCTATTGTGCAAGTTCTCCCACTTGGAAATCATGGAGGGGTCTGAAATGGTCATCGTAGGTGCATGTCCACTGTGAGAGACATAATCTAAAAAAAAAATCCAGAAATCACAATGTATGATTTTTTAACTATTTATTTGTATGATACAGCTGCAAATAAGTATTTGAACACCTGAGAAAATCAATGTTAATATTTGGTACAGTAGCCTTTGTTTGCAATTACAGAGGTCAAACGTTTCCTGTAGTTTTTCACCAGGTTTGCACACACTGAGGAGGGATGTTGGCCCACTCCTCCACACAGATCTTCTCTAGATCAGTCAGGTTTCTGGGCTGTCGCTGAGAAACACGGAGTTTGAGCTCCCTCCAAAGATTCTCTATTGGGTTTAGGTCTGGAGACTGGCTAGGCCACGCCAGAACCTTGATATGCTTCTTACAGAGCCACTCCTTGGTTATCCTGGCTGTGTGCTTCGGGTCATTGTCATGTTGGAAGACCCAGCCTCGACCCATCTTCAATGCTCTAACTGAGGGAAGGAGGTTGTTCCCCAAAATCTCACAATACATGGCCCCGGTCATCCTCTCCTTAATACAGTGCAGTCGCCCTGTCCCATGTGCAGAAAAACACCCCCAAAGCATGATGCTACCACCCCTATGCTTCACAGTAGGGATGGTGTTCTTGGGATGGTACTCATCATTCTTCTTCCTCCAAACACGTTTAGTGGAATTATGACCAAAAAGTTCTATTTTGGTCTCATCTGATCACATGACTTTCTCCCATGACTCCTCTGGATCATCCAAATGGTCATTGGCAAACTTAAGACGGCCTTGACATGTGCTGGTTTAAGCAGGGGAACCTTCCGTGCCATGCATGATTTCAAACCATGACGTCTTAGTGTATTACCAACAGTAACCTTGGAAACGGTGGTCCCAGCTCTTTTCAGGTCATTGACCAGCTCCTCCCGTGTAGTTCTGGGCTGATTTCTCACCTTTCTTAGGATCATTGAGACCCCACGAGGTGAGATCTTGCATGGAGCCCCAGTCCGAGGGAGATTGACAGTCATGTTTAGCTTCTTCCATTTTCTAATGATTGCTCCAACAGTGGACCTTTTTTCACCAAGCTGCTTGGCAATTTCCCCGTAGCCCTTTCCAGCCTTGTGGAGGTGTACAATTTTGTCTCTAGTGTCTTTGGACAGCTCTTTGGTCTTGGCCATGTTAGTAGTTGGATTCTTACTGATTGTATGGGGTGGACAGGTGTCTTTATGCAGCTAACGACCTCAAACAGGTGCATCTAATTTAGGATAATAAATGGAGTGGAGGTGGACATTTTAAAGGCAGACTAACAGGTCTTTGAGGGTCAGAATTCTAGCTGATAGACAGGTGTTCAAATACTTATTTGCAGCTGTATCATACAAATAAATAGTTAAAAAATCATATATTGTGATTTCTGGATTTTTTTTTTTAGATTATGTCTCTCACAGTGGACATGCACCTACGATGACAATTTCAGACCCCTCCATGATTTCCAAGTGGGAGAACTTGCAAAATAGCAGGGTGTTCAAATACTTATTTTCCTCACTCTATATATTTTTTATTTATATTTATTTCTATGTATGTATATGAATGATGATTGGAAATGTTCCTGAAATGTTCCTCCACAGTTCCTGAGGTCTTTATTAGACAGCGGTGACATGTTCTGGTCAATAGTGTTCAGTGCTCGTCTGTGCTCAACCACAGAACAGCTTCAGGCTCTGCTGGATCTTCATCAGTGTGTTAGAACTAGGGGTGCAACGGTACAGATAGCCCATGGTACGGTCCGTACCTCGGTTTTTGGGCCACGGTCTCGGTTCGGTTTCGGTACATGTTTTGTGCAGAAAGAGACTGCTATTTCATCCCAAAAATATGTTTTATTTTTCTTATGAGCATAAACAGAATGTCACAGTAGGAAGAACATCAATGTATGGAATAAATTAACACTCTAGTCTGTACTGAACAACACTAAGTAATACAACCTCTTCAACTATCACTTGTATGAAATACAAAATGTAAACAAACACACTTCAAAATATTCAAGTGGATCCCAATTCCAAACCTTGATAACTGGTATATGAAGTGATCAATGTGAAAGAAAAAGTGCACTTTTACCTTAAACATAAATTAGCTTGTGCTTTGAATAAAAAAAAGCAGAGCAAAATAATATAATAAAAAAATACTGCATTCAGGATACAAAGTGCAATGTTATTTACTCATCCACTATTGAGAGATTCTTGTGCAAAAAGATGAGTCTATCAACACTGTCTGGTGCAAGGCGAGACCGGTTGGCACTAACGATGTCCCCAGCAGTGGAGAAAATTCTCAACTTTTCAGAATGCCGCAAGCGCACCGTAGGTCACGTGACAAGAACCAACCAGAGCGCAGCTGATGGTTGCTTTAGCAACGACAGACGCCTCCGGAGCGCAACCGCCCTAGCGCTTTGGAAAAAGGAGAACGCGGCGCGCCTAGCGTTTTCTACGCGTTTTTAGGCGCGATATGTGAACTAAAGCAAAAACTAAAAGGATCAGCGCGAACTCAATGGCAAAACCGAAGTCCCGCGGGACACGAGGGTAGATTGTCCCGTGCAGGGCTGACCGAACGGTCCGGGATTTTACCGTGTACCGTTGCATCCCTAGTTAGAACTGGTCTCTGGTGGTGCGTGTGGAACCAAATGTCGGCTGGTGTGTGTAAACGTGCAGATTAAGGGCCGGTAATATTATAATAAGATCCTCTTCATATGTCAGAAGGAGAGCGAAATCTGATCGGCTTATTTTATAACACGCTTGCAGAGAAAGGCTCACCAGAACACAGTTACTGGGGTTCACTTTTCACATTTTCTGGGTTTCAGAATCACCGATTACAGCACATAAAGGGTTAGTTCACCCAAAAATGAAAATTCGGTTATTTTTGTGTGTTTTTTTTGCACACATATAGTATTCTCGTCGCTTGATAAACGTAAGGTTGAGCCACTGCAGTCACTCGGACTATTTTAAACATTGTCTTTACTAACTTTCTGGGCCGGCCAGTTTTGATCCCAGAGAAGCCTATGGAGGGGTGAGCCAGCTCGCAGATATAATCAAAAATATCTCAATTTGTGTTCTGAAGATGAACGAGAGTCTTACGGGTCTGGAACAACATGAGGGAGAGTAATTACTGACAGCATTTTCATTTGTGGGTGAACTAACCCTAAACACGGTAAATCGGCTGGTGAGATGCACACACACTTCCTTTAGAACACAAACCCCGCTCTGAGGAAGCCGGTGTGAAGTGTAAGTAACCCTCACACACCTCACGCTGCTTCACTCATCGCACATGATGGAGTCTGCAGGCACTGAACTCAACATCAAGCTCTGGGAAGTGGCTTTGGTGTAAAAACCACAAACGTTCATTTGCATTCAATAACTGCAAACAATAATCAGACCCGCCCTCAGAGTGTGTACACACGAGCGCTGATATACTCACGCAGAACTGTGGCCTGTCACAGACGCAGAGACATGAAGATGTCAAAGGAAACTGAGTTTACTTGTTCAACCAAGTCAGGGATTCAACCTCACTAGTTCAACTTAACATTACACATGAACGTTTATTATGGGCTGTCACAGACGCAGAGACATGAAGCTGTGCGTCTCTTTAATTGGACACCTCGTCTGTCTTAATCAAGAGCACAGTGACTCCAGATACGACACAAACATGACGAGCCCAGCAGACACTTGAGAAGGAGGTCAAACACACACACGCACACACACACAGACAGACATACACACAGACAAACACACACACACACACACACAGACACACACACAGACACACACATACACACACACACACACACACACACACAGACACACACAAACTCACATTAAAACATCCTAACAGGAAAACACATTCATCGTCTCGCAGAGCCTTCATATAAAGTTCATCATAATGTTGACTGACTAACACAAATATGAGAAAAACACTCCAAAAACATTTGGTTTAATATATGATATATACTTTAATATATAATTTCTTCACTAAAGAAGGTTTTATCAGATTCGCTCACTGCTGGAGAAAGATCTGCACCCGAAACACAGCTAATAAACACACACAGACACGCAGTGTGAAGGATACTCACACACAGGCAGAGGCAGTCCAAGACGCTCTTAAACACTGAGTAAAGCTCTGTCTTACCCATAACTCCAGGCTAACACACACATGTAGCCTACATCTGACTGACAGAGAGAGAGACAGAGAGAGAGAGAAAGTGTAGGAACAGGAGAAAATCTTCAAGTGTGAGTGTGTGTGTGTGAGAGAGAGAGAGAGGAGACTTGGGCTAATTTTAAACGTTCCTGACGGGCCCCAGGGGAAATCCTGAGACACACACACACACACTAACCCGACCCCTAAACCTACCCATCACACACACACACTAACCTGACCCCTAAACCTACCCATCACACACACACACACACACTTAAAGTTTAGAGATCATTGAAACAGAACTTTCTGAATCTGAAAGTGGATATGATTAATTTGGGACTGAATAAAATCAGAGCATGTAAACACAGCACAGAAACATGATGAGACCAGGACAGTGTGAACAGAGTCACGCTGGGACCGTGTGTTAATCGCGTCAGTGTGTGTGTGTGTGTGTGAAGCACCGTACTCACGGAGGACAAGGACCGGCTCTGACTGAAGGAGTGTGTTCTGGAGCGGGTCCTGGTTCTGCGGTGTCTGCGCACGCGTCGACTGCTCCTCTGATCCGCTCCGGGATCCCGATCCGAACGGAAGTCGTGAGAGCGACGGGAGAAGTGTGTGTGTCGGAAGAAGCCGTTCTCCACAAACTCCTCGCGCTCGCCGCGACAGTAGCGTCTGCTGCTCAGCCTGTGGTCGTCGTAACTGGAGGATCACACACACACACACACAGGCTACAGATGTGTGGAGCAGATCTGGCAGATATCAGTCACTGAGGGGTGCTAGGGTTGGGCATCGTTTGAATTTGAACAATTCCGATTCTTATCGATTCCTTATTTTGTAACATGTAATTAGTGTTATTATAGAGCGTGAATATTAGTGTTATTATAGAGCGTGAATATTAGTGTTATTATAGAGCGTGAATATTAGTGTTATTATAGAGCGGGAATATTAGTGTTATTATAGAGCGGGAATATTAGTGTTATTATAGAGCGGGAATATCAGCGTTATTATAGAGCGGGAATATCAGCGTTATTATAGAGCGGGAATATTAGTGTTATTATAGAGCGGGAATATTATAGAGCGGGAATATTAGTGTTATTATAGAGCGGGAATATTAGTGTTATTATAGAGCGGGAATATTAGTGTTATTATAGAGCGGGAATATTATAGAGCGGGAATATTAGTGTTATTATAGAGCGGGAATATTATAGAGCGGGAATATTAGTGTTATTATAGAGCGGGAATATTAGCGTTATTATAGAGCGGGAATATTAGTGTTATTATAGAGCGGGAATATTAGTGTTATTATAGAGTGGGAATATTAGTGTTATTATAGAGCGGGAATATTATAGAGCGGGAATATTAGTGTTATTATAGAGCGGGAATATTATAGAGCGGGAATATTAGTGTTATTATAGAGCGGGAATATTAGCGTTATTATAGAGCGGGAATATTAGTGTTATTATAGAGCGGGAATATTAGTGTTATTATAGAGTGGGAATATTAGTGTTATTATAGAGCGGGAATATTATAGAGCGGGAATATTAGTGTTATTATAGAGCGGGAATATTATAGAGCGGGAATATTAGTGTTATTATAGAGCGGGAATATTAGCGTTATTATAGAGCGGGAATATTAGTGTTATTATAGAGCGGGAATATTAGTGTTATTATAGAGCAGGAATATTATAAAGCGGGAATATTAGTGTTATTATAGAGCGTGAATATTAGCGTTATTATAGAGCGGGAATATTAGTGTTATTATAGAGCGGGAATATTAGTGTTATTATAGAGCGGGAATATTATAGAGCGGGAATATTAGTGTTATTATAGAGCGTGAATATTAGCGTTATTATAGAGCGGGAATATTAGTGTTATTATAGAGCGGGAATATTAGTGTTATTATAGAGCGGGAATATTATAGAGCGGGAATATTAGTGTTATTATAGAGCGTGAATATTAGCGTTATTATAGAGCGGGAATATTAGTGTTATTATAGAGCGGGAATATTATAGAGCGGGAATATTAGTGTTATTATAGAGCGGGAATATTAGCGTTATTATAGAGCGGGAATATTAGTGTTATTATAGAGCGTGAATATTAGTGTTATTATAGAGCGTGAATATTAGTGTTATTATAGAGCGTGAATATTAGTGTTATTATAGAGCGGGAATATTAGCGTTATTATAGAGCGGGAATATTAGTGTTATTATAGAGCGTGAATATTAGTGTTATTATAGAGCGTGAATATTAGTGTTATTATAGAGCGTGAATATTAGTGTTATTATAGAGCGGGAATATTAGTGTTATTATAGAGCGGGAATATTAGTGTTATTATAGAGCGGGAATATTAGTGTTATTATAGAGCGGGAATATCAGCGTTATTATAGAGCGGGAATATTAGTGTTATTATAGAGCGTGAATATTAGTGTTATTATAGAGCGTGAATATTAGCGTTATTATAGAGCGGGAATATTAGCGTTATTATAGAGCGGGAATATTAGCGTTATTATAGAGCGGGAATATTAGTGTTATTATAGAGCGTGAATATTAGTGTTATTATAGAGCGTGAATATTAGTGTTATTATAGAGCGTGAATATTAGTGTTATTATAGAGCGGGAATATTAGTGTTATTATAGAGCGGGAATATTAGTGTTATTATAGAGCGGGAATATTAGTGTTATTATAGAGCGGGAATATCAGCGTTATTATAGAGCGGGAATATTAGTGTTATTATAGAGCGGGAATATTATAGAGCGGGAATATTAGTGTTATTATAGAGCGGGAATATTAGTGTTATTATAGAGCGGGAATATTAGTGTTATTATAGAGCGGGAATATTATAGAGCGGGAATATTAGTGTTATTATAGAGCGGGAATATTATAGAGCGGGAATATTAGTGTTATTATAGAGCGGGAATATTAGCGTTATTATAGAGCGGGAATATTAGTGTTATTATAGAGCGGGAATATTAGTGTTATTATAGAGTGGGAATATTAGTGTTATTATAGAGCGGGAATATTATAGAGCGGGAATATTAGTGTTATTATAGAGCGGGAATATTATAGAGCGGGAATATTAGTGTTATTATAGAGCGGGAATATTAGCGTTATTATAGAGCGGGAATATTAGTGTTATTATAGAGCGGGAATATTAGTGTTATTATAGAGCAGGAATATTATAAAGCGGGAATATTAGTGTTATTATAGAGCGTGAATATTAGCGTTATTATAGAGCGGGAATATTAGTGTTATTATAGAGCGGGAATATTAGTGTTATTATAGAGCGGGAATATTATAGAGCGGGAATATTAGTGTTATTATAGAGCGTGAATATTAGCGTTATTATAGAGCGGGAATATTAGTGTTATTATAGAGCGGGAATATTAGTGTTATTATAGAGCGGGAATATTATAGAGCGGGAATATTAGTGTTATTATAGAGCGTGAATATTAGCGTTATTATAGAGCGGGAATATTAGTGTTATTATAGAGCGGGAATATTATAGAGCGGGAATATTAGTGTTATTATAGAGCGGGAATATTAGCGTTATTATAGAGCGGGAATATTAGTGTTATTATAGAGCAGGAATATTAGCGTTATTATAGAGCGGGAATATTAGTGTTATTATAGAGCGGGAATATTATAGAGCGGGAATATTAGTGTTATTATAGAGCGTGAATATTAGTGTTATTATAGAGCGGGAATATTAGTGTTATTATAGAGCGGGAATATTAGTGTTATTATAGAGCGGGAATATTATAGAGCGGGAATATTAGTGTTATTATAGAGCGTGAATATTAGTGTTATTATAGAGCGGGAATATTAGTGTTATTATAGAGCGGGAATATTAGTGTTATTATAGAGCGTGAATATTAGCGTTATTATAGAGCGGGAATATTAGTGTTATTATAGAGCGGGAATATTAGTGTTATTATTGAGCGGGAATATTAGTGTTATTATAGAGCGGGAATATTAGTGTTATTATAGAGCTGGAATATTAGTGTTATTATAGAGCGGGAATATTAGTGTTATTATAGAGCTGGAATATTAGTGTTATTATAGAGCGGGAATATTATAGAGCGGGAATATTAGTGTTATTATAGAGCGTGAATATTAGTGTTATTATAGAGCGGGAATATTAGTGTTATTATAGAGCTGGAATATTAGTGTTATTATAGAGCGGGAATATTAGTGTTATTATAGAGCTGTAATATTAGTGTTATTATAGAGCGGGAATATTATAGAGCGGGAATATTAATGTTATTATAGAGCGTGAATATTAGCGTTATTATAGAGCGGGAATATTAGTGTTATTATAGAGCAGGAATATTAGTGTTATTATAGAGCGGGAATATTAGCGTTATTATAGAGCGGGAATATTAGCGTTATTATAGAGTGGGAATATTAGCGTTATTATAGAGTGGGAATATTAGTGTTATTATAGAGCGGGAATATTATAGAGCGGGAATATTAGTGTTATTATAGAGCGGGAATATTAGTGTTATTATAGAACGGGAATATTAGCGTTATTATAGAGCGGGAATATTAGTGTTATTATAGAGCGGGAATATTAGCGTTATTATAGAGTGGGAATATTAGTGTTATTATAGAGCGGGAATATTAGTGTTATTATAGAGCGGGAATATTAGCGTTATTATAGAGTGGGAATATTAGTGTTATTATAGAGCGGGAATATTATAGAGCGGGAATATTAGTGTTATTATAGAGCGGGAATATTATAGAGCGGGAATATTAGTGTTATTATAGAGCGGGAATATTAGCGTTATTATAGAGCGGGAATATTAGTGTTATTATAGAGCGGGAATATTAGTGTTATTATAGAGTGGGAATATTAGTGTTATTATAGAGCGTGAATATTAGCGTTATTATAGAGTGGGAATATTAGCGTTATTATAGAGTGGGAATATTAGTGTTATTATAGAGCGGGAATATTATAGAGCGGGAATATTAGTGTTATTATAGAGCGGGAATATTATAGAGCGGGAATATTAGTGTTATTATAGAGCGGGAATATTAGCGTTATTATAGAGCGGGAATATTAGTGTTATTATAGAGCGGGAATATTAGTGTTATTATAGAGTGGGAATATTATAGAGCGGGAATATTAGTGTTATTATAGAGCGTGAATATTAGCGTTATTATAGAGCGGGAATATTAGTGTTATTATAGAGCGGGAATATTAGTGTTATTATAGAGCGGGAATATTATAGAGCGGGAATATTAGTGTTATTATAGAGCGTGAATATTAGCGTTATTATAGAGCGGGAATATTAGCGTTATTATAGCGCGTGAATATTAGTGTTATTATAGAGCGGGAATATTATAGAGCGGGAATATTAGTGTTATTATAGAGCGGGAATATTAGTGTTATTATAGAGCGGGAATATTATAGAGCGGGAATATTAGTGTTATTATAGAGCGTGAATATTAGCGTTATTATAGAGCGGGAATATTAGTGTTATTATAGAGCGGGAATATTATAGAGCGGGAATATTAGTGTTATTATAGAGCGGGAATATTAGCGTTATTATAGAGCGGGAATATTAGTGTTATTATAGAGCAGGAATATTAGCGTTATTATAGAGTGGGAATATTAGTGTTATTATAGAGCGGGAATATTATAGAGCGGGAATATTAGTGTTATTATAGAGCGGGAATATTATAGAGCGGGAATATTAGCGTTATTATAGAGCGGGAATATTAGCGTTATTATAGAGTGGGAATATTAGCGTTATTATAGAGTGGGAATATTAGTGTTATTATAGAGCGGGAATATTATAGAGCGGGAATATTAGTGTTATTATAGAGCAGGAATATTAGCGTTATTATAGAGCGGGAATATTAGTGTTATTATAGAGCAGGAATATTAGCGTTATTATAGAGCGGGAATATTAGTGTTATTATAGAGCAGGAATATTAGCGTTATTATAGAGCGGGAATATTAGTGTTATTATAGAGCGGGAATATTATAGAGCGGGAATATTAGTGTTATTATAAAGTGGGATTATTAGTGTTATTATAGAGCGGGAATATTAGTGTTATTATAGAGCGGGAATATTAGCGTTATTATAGAGCGGGAATATTATAGAGCGGGAATATTAGTGTTATTATAGAGCGGGAATATTAGCGTTATTATAGAGCAGGAATATTAGTGTTATTATAGAGCGGGAATATTAGTGTTATTATAGAGCAGGAATATTAGTGTTATTATAGAGCGGGATTATTAGCGTTATTATAGAGCGGGATTATTAGCGTTATTATAGAGCGGGAATATTAGCGTTATTATAGAGCGGGAATATTAGCGTTATTATAGAGCGGGAATATTAGCGTTATTATAGAGCGGGAATATTAGTGTTATTATAGAGCGGGAATATTAGCGTTATTATAGAGCGGGAATATTAGTGTTATTATAGAGCGGGAATATTAGCGTTATTATAGAGCGGGAATATTAGCGTTATTATAGAGCGGGAATATTAGCGTTATTATAGAGCGGGAATATTAGCGTTATTATAGAGCGGGAATATTAGTGTTATTATAGAGCGGGAATATTAGCGTTATTATAGAGCGTGAATATTAGTGTTATTATAGAGCGGGAATATTAGCGTTATTATAGAGCGGGAATATTATAGAGCGGGAATATTAGCGTTATTATAGAGCGGGAATATTAGCGTTATTATAGAGATGGAATATTAGCGTTATTATAGAGCGGGGAATATTAGTGTTATTATAGAGCGGGAATATTAGTGTTATTATAGAGCGGGAATATTAGTGTTATTATAGAGCGGGAATATTAGCGTTATTATAGAGCGTGAATATTAGTGTTATTATAGAGCGGGAATATTAGCGTTATTATAGAGCGGGAATATTATAGAGCGGGAATATTAGCGTTATTATAGAGCGGGAATATTAGCGTTATTATAGAGCGTGAATATTAGTGTTATAGAGCGGGAATATTAGCGTTATTATAGAGCGGGAATATTATAGAGCGGGAATATTAGCGTTATTATAGAGCGGGAATATTAGCGTTATTATAGAGATGGAATATTAGTGTTATTATAGAGCGGGGAATATTAGTGTTATTATAGAGCGGGAATATTAGTGTTATTATAGAGCGGGAATATTAGTGTTATTATAGAGCGGGAATATTAGCGTTATTATAGAGCGTGAATATTAGTGTTATTATAGAGCGGGAATATTAGCGTTATTATAGAGCGGGAATATTATAGAGCGGGAATATTAGCGTTATTATAGAGCGGGAATATTAGTGTTATTATAGAGCGGGAATATTAGCGTTATTATAGAGCGTGAATATTAGTGTTATTATAGAGCGGGAATATTAGCGTTATTATAGAGCGGGAATATTATAGAGCGGGAATATTAGCGTTATTATAGAGCGGGAATATTAGCGTTATTATAGAGATGGAATATTAGTGTTATTATAGAGCGGGGAATATTAGTGTTATTATAGAGCGGGATTATTAGCGTTATTATAGAGCGGGAATATTAGTGTTATTATAGAGCGGAATATTAGCGTTATTATAGAGCGGGAATATTAGCGTTATTATAGAGCGTGAATATTAGTGTTATTATAGAGCGGGAATATTAGCGTTATTATAGAGCGTGAATATTAGTGTTATTATAGAGCGGGAATATTAGCGTTATTATAGAGCGGGAATATTATAGAGCGGGAATATTAGCGTTATTATAGAGCGGGAATATTAGCGTTATTATAGAGATGGAATATTAGTGTTATTATAGAGCGGGGAATATTAGTGTTATTATAGAGCGGGATTATTAGCGTTATTATAGAGCGGGAATATTAGGCTGCTGTCCCTTTAAGAGCTGCACGGATCCAGTATACTGATGAGAACAGAGTCTCTCGCGCTTCAATGGTTTAAACTCATATTGAAATGCTCTCAAAGGAATCGATAAGAGGAATCGAGATTTTAATTGTATGACCAGTATCCGACGCCCGAGCCTGAGCCGTACCTCCTGGAGCGCTGGCGTCTGTCCCGGTTCCGTCTCCGGCTTCGGTCCCGCTGGGCGCTGGAGGACGAGGAGCGGCTGCGTGTGCGGCGTCTCCGCCGGTGCCGTTCGTATCGAACATGATGATTCCCGCTGCGACTCCGCTCTGACGACGGGTATCGCCGAGAGTGAGGCATCTACACACAACACACACTCATCAGTTACACTAATGCTTATATTACACACACACACACACACACACACACAACACACACTCATCAGTTACACTACTGCTTATATTACACACACACACACATTCTCTAGCATTCTGGGGTTATGTTAGCAAGTTCTGTCGTTATCAGCAGTCGAGTCGGTGTTACACAGGGCTGTGTGTCTGGACAGATCTCGACCTGTGGTTAAGAAGCAGAGATGCATTATTTACAGTCAAGATCTTGTGTTGACCATGTAAGAGTCCGGCACTCTGTAAAGTCTCCTCCAGAACATCCCAAACACTCTCCATGGATTTAAGGAATGAGTTTCACGCTCCTCTCCAACCATTCTCTCACAATCTGGACATTCTCACACGAACATATCCATACATTAAATAATAGAATTGAAAAACTAAATAAATAAAAGAAAAATATAAATAAACAAACGTTCAAAACCTACTATTTCCAACAATCTCAATAACATTCTTATGTTAATAAGTTAATCCCTAATGTTAATAAATAACTCCTGATCTCTGTGATAAATTTGTCTTAATATGTATAAAGAATTTTGCAAAACAATAACACACAGCCTGGCTAGTTCTTAAAGCACAATCTCCACATATACTGATGTTTCTGCAACTGACCCAGCTTAAATCCAGGCACAGTGATTATCTGTCACTTGAACAACTTAAACGGGGAAGTAAAACGCGTATGATAATGAACAGAATGAAAGAATAATATCTTCTTTTGTGTTTCTCAGGAGTCAGTCAGTCATACAGGTTTAATCCAGATTTTTTTGTTAGTAGATATACTATACATACTATATATACATGAGTTATATGTTAGTTTACATACTGTATATGTGTGTGTGTGTGTGTGTGTGTGTGTGTGTGTGTTATTATTGTTATTTGTATGTAACTTATATGTATATATTTAATTAGGTGATTTCTGTGTTCTCCTCAGTAGCGGTTAGCCCATCGAGCTAACAGCGCCAAACACACACAGATAAACCCGCCACTGCGAACTTCAGGACCCCAGTCTGTTCACATAATCAATATAATAACAATATTTACCGCTTTAGCAGCGACGCCGGTGCGTTTATCCCACAGAAAATCCGTTCTGCCGTTATTTTACCGCTCCGTGAATTCACGCGCACAACTTCCGGTGATGATGAGCTCAGCGCGCGCGCACACGCAGTTTCACTAAATCAAAGTGCGCGTTCAAGAGACGGGACAAAATGTGAAAAATTATATATATATAAATAATGTTTTTAGGTTCAGATGAGGTTTTTTTAAAAGAATACTCAGGCCAACATTCAAGGCTTGTCTTGATTAACTTTGCTTTTCTAGTTAAAGAATAAGATAATAATTCCTTTGAAGTGCCAGATATTTCAAATAATTGACAAATTCAAATAACTATAAAAAAAAAGATCAATCGATCCAATGGCTGGGAATTAAGGGAAATATATTGTATGGATACTGTATGTGATATCATATATTAGACATTGTAAAAAACATGATGACCTTTAGAGAAGAACATTCTGGATCGAGTGTCATCTCTGTTTTCTATTCTAAATTCTAAACTTTTAATTTCATTTATTAACTAATTTAATACTAGATTTATTTGAACTAGTTTAATTCTAAACTTTTAATTGTTTTATACTAGTTTAATACTAAAAATTAATTGTATTGTTAATTTTAACTAGTTTAATTCTAAACTTTTAACATTTTTTTATATCTTAACTAGTTTAATACTAAACTTAATTTCACAATTTATTTTAACTAATATAATTCTAAACTTTTTATTTATTTATTTTATTTATTGACTAGTTTAATTCAAATCTTTGTTTTATTTTTTTATTTTAATCTTAATTTAATCTTTTAATCTTTAATTTAATCTTAAATTTTTTGTTCATTTTAAATAGTTTAATTCTAAACTTTAATTCTAATATCTGTTTTCAGGACTAAATTCTGTCTTTCTTTAATGGTTAATGGCTCAAATTAACAACAACAACAACAACAAAACATTATGAATGTAACTTTTATTCAGAAGACAATAAAATAAGAAAAGAGACCCAATCCTCGCATCGGAAGCAGGAAAACATGGATATTCTGAAGCGGTTTGACATCAGATCCGTTCACACTCACTCAGGTCTGATATCTAGATCTCACTCGGAGCGAGAAATGCAAAAGTCAAATATAAACTTGCATTTGCGAAAAAAGGTCAGAATTGCGGGAATAAAAAGTCGCAATTACCTTTTTTATTTTATAATTCTGTGGCGGAAACAAGTTTCCATAAAAAGCAGCACAAGTGACAACCAAATCAGTACTAAACAAACTGAGCGTACAAACCGAAATGTCCCTAAATCAAACATTAATATGTATTAATTTCTGTGTTGTGACACACTAAAGCACATGATGATGATGAAGACGAAGACACTGGCTGCTCAAACACACCCCTGTCTGAGTTCAGAGAGAATAAATAATGCCGAACCCTATGGAGTCAATTTTGTGCCATAATTAAACAAAGAAATAAATCCAGCATTTTGCAAACCAACTCGATCTGCTTTGAAAAGGAAAACTCGACTCGCAAAACAAACTGAATTGCTTTTCACATTTTTTCTACATCGGACGCGAGCGAAATGACTAAAGTGGTGATTATATCTACACTGAACGAGTCTATTTCTGTTATAAATTAATGAGAACATTTAATTGAATTGAAAGGAGGGCTTCATGATTCTTTATATTTGTAAAACACAATACATATTTGTTACTCCTCTGCGTTTTCACTCAAATAGACGTTTTTTCGAGTTTTCCTTTGCAAAGCAGATCGAGTTTGTTTGCAAAATGCTGGATTTGTTTGTTTAAAGGGGTGCTATAATGCCCTTTTCACAAGATGTAAAATAAGTCTCAGATGTCGCCAGAGTGTGTGTGTGAAGTTTCAGCTCAAAATACCCCACAGATATTTTTATATAGCATGTTAAAATTGTCACTTTTTGAGGGTGAGTGAAAATGCACCGTTTTTGTGTCTGTCCCTTTAAATGCAAATGAGCTGCTGCTCCCGGCACAGAGGGCGGAGCTTCAAGAGCTTGTGTGTGTTTGTGTGTGTGTTAGCAGCTTTGATTAACTCACACACACATGCATTGAAAATTTCAAAAACTTTTAGCCTTCTATGTTCAAACCGGAGTCAGACAATGATGGAGAGACTCGAGAAGAAGTGACAACATGTAGAGCAACAGGACATTTCTGAATGGTTAGTTGATGAGTTTATGAAGCTGATGTGTACTTATCTTCTAGTCATTGATTAGCATATTCTGTTATGATAATCTATAAATCGTGTTCCGGGGGCAGTGTTTATGTAAATTTTATGGTTGGTGATGTCACTAACCCGGGAGGAATGTGGTGTAGTCTCTACCAGCCGTTTGTTGTAGTCCTTAAACAGTGATTTCTGTAAAAGCAAATATCTCCCTTTGCTTTGAACTTTGAGTGTTGTAACTTTGCAGATGTTGTTTATGCTCAAACAGCAACATTACACACTCACTAAAGTTAGAAAAGTAAAATCAAAATCAACCACCCCTTTAATTATGGCACAAAATTAACTCCATAGAACCGTATCTAACAGAGGGTCACATCTCGTCTGCATGCGTCTGCGTGGCTGCGACTGCGTCTGCGTTTGCAGGAGCCGTTAGAGACACAGACAGGAGTGTGTCTGCGCCTGCAGGAGCCGAGAGAGACAGGAGTGTGTCTGCGTTCGTGCCGTTCTTCTGCTCTTCCGCCTGCGACTGCGACTGCGACTGCGCATCTGAGGGCCAGTCTGAGTCTGACAGCTTCAGTTCTGTGGGATCTGGAACCAGCGGATCCTCCAGGAGCGCCAGAGAGCCCGCGTCATTCAGGATGTTTCTGGACAGGACTGCACACACACACACACACACACACACACACACACCACATTACAGGAGTCAATCATCCTCATCCTCATCCTCATCCTCATCCTCATCCTCATCCTCATCATCATTATCTGCGTGGAAACTCGGATTCACTGCACAATAATCAAAGACAGTCTCATTCTACACTTTTTATTCTCAATCTTGTTTAGACTTTTAATCCATTTTAATTCTAAACTTTTAATCGATTTTTTTGTTGTTGATTTAACTAGTTTAATTCTAAACTTTTATTTTAACTAGTTTAATTTTAACTAGTTTAATTCTAAACTTTTTATTTTATTTTATTTATTAACTAGTTTAATTCTAAACTTTTTATTTTATTTTATTTATTAACTAGTTTAATTCTAAACTTTTAAGTTAATTTTAAATAGTTTAATTCTAAACTTGTATTAATTTTAAATAGTTTATTTATAAACTTTTAATTTTATTTTTTATATCTTAACTAGTTTAATACTTAACTTAATTTTCATTTTCACAAGTTTAATTCTAAACTTTTTATTTTATTTTTGGTTTATTTTAGGAACTAAATGAACTAAAAAAAGGAAATTAAAATATTAATATGCACACTTGAGGAATTAGTTCATCCAAAAATGAAGAAAATGATCTAAAACAACATAAATGTCCTTATTCTTCACGTTAAACACATCGCAGGAGAAGCTTGGCGTGATTGTGCATTACGGCTGTTCAATACTTTGGATATCGATACAGGAACTTTTGTCGTAATGTCGGTTTCACTCCTGATGTGTGATCAGCCTCACAGATGTGTGATATTATTATATATATATAGTTGTTCCTCACCGCCGGACGGAGCGTAACTCTCCTCCAGTGACGGGGAACTCCTGCTGAACGGACTGTAACTCGGGAAGATCAGCAGAGCCAGAGAGAAGAAGAGAATCTGGCAGGAGGAAGAACACACTGGTGAACTGAAAGACTGAAGTGTGTGTGTGTGTGTGTGTGTGTGTGTGTGTGTGTGTGTGTGTGTGTGTGTGTGTGTGTGTGTGTGAACGAGCTGTGCAGTGAGAGACGGAGTCACTCACTCTCACTCTCACACTCTCTTACTCTCACACACTCTCACACACACACTCACTCAAACACACACACACACACACACACACTCTCACACACACACTCACTCAAACACACACACACACACACACACACACACACACACACACACACTCACACATACAAATACACATACACTCACGCACCAGGATGCATGTGCTTGTCTGCGCCGCTTTCGTGGCCGTTTGCTTGATCAACGCCTGTAGTTTATGCAGCTGTGCCATAAGAGACCTGAAACAATCAATCAAACAAACAAACATGCAGCTGACTGGATTGTGGAACGTTATCGCATTAAACCAAGTGTTCACTGGTGTTCAGCTCACTCACATGTTGTGTTTCTCCAGCTGGCTGACGGTTCTCTGCAATTCTTTATTCTGAGCTGAACAAGCTGCCACCCTAAAACACACACACACACATTATTTTCCTCATATTCTCCATTGTTGCGGCTCCTCTCTTCCCAGTCTGTCAGTAACGCTCTGTTTACTTCTCTATGAAGCCCCTCCTTCTGAAAAGCACACTGCACTCTGATTGGTCGGCTGGAGCAGTGTGTTGTGATTGGTCGAGCGCTTCGAGTGTGTTTGGGGAATGTCCCGCCCCTTACCATAACCGCCAGTTTAACACACTACTAACTAAC
>NC_137136.1:580000-610000 GCF_949319135.1 Squalius cephalus
GCTTCAGTTTATGTGTACTGGTAAGTACTTCGATAATAGAACCATACCAATGTATAAAGAACCAAATTATACTGTGAAAAGTAGTAACATGTGGGAAATGTGTACTGTAATGTTAAACGCGTGCTGTCCCCTGCCGGAGCCAGGCTGTGGGCTTCGACCGAGCTGGAGATGCTGACTCTGATGCTGTGCTTCAGTCTCCTGTGCGGCTTCGGCCCGGTGTGTGTGATCAGGCGAGCTGCAGGTGAGCTTCAGGATCATCTCGACACTAACCCATCATCTCGACACTAACCCATCATCCCTACACATCATCTCTACACTAACCCATCATCCCTACACATCATCCCTACACTAACCCATCATCCCTACACTAACCCATCATCCCGACAGTAACCCATCATCCCTACACATCATCCCTACACTAACCCATCATCCCTACACTAACCCATCATCCCGACAGTAACCCATCATCTCTACACTAACCCATCATCCCTACACTAACCCATCATCCCTACACTAACCCATCATCCCTACACATCATCCCTACACTAACCCATCATCCCTACACTAACCCATCATCTCGACACTAACCCATCATCCCGACAGTAACCCATCATCTCTACACTAACCCATCATCTCGACACTAACCCATCATCTCGACACTAACCCATCATCCCTACACTAACCCATCATCCCTACACTAACCCATCATCTCGACACTAACCCATCATCTCGACACTAACCCATCATCCCGACAGTAACCCATCATCTCGACACTAACCCATCATCTCGACACTAACCCATCATCTCGACACTAACCCATCATCCCTACACTAACCCATCATCCCTACACTAACCCATCATCTCGACACTAACCCATCATCTCGACACTAACCCATCATCCCGACACTAACCCATCATCTCGACACTAACCCATCATCTCGACACTAACCCATCATCTCGACACTAACCCATCATCCCTACACTAACCCATCATCCCTACACTAACCCATCATCCCTACACATCATCCCTACACTAACCCATCATCCCTACACTAACCCATCATCTCGACACTAACCCATCATCCCGACACTAACCCATCATCTCGACACTAACCCATCATCTCGACACTAACCCATCATCTCGACACTAACCCATCATCTCGACACTAACCCATCATCTCGACACTAACCCATCATCCCTACACTAACCCATCATCCCTACACTAACCCATCATCTCGACACTAACCCATCATCTCGACACTAACCCATCATCTCTACACTAACCCATCATCCCTACACTAACCCATCATCTCGACACTAACCCATCATCTCGACACTAACCCATCATCTCGACACTAACCCATCATCCCTACACTAACCCATCATCCCTACACTAACCCATCATCTCGACACTAACCCATCATCTCGACACTAACCCATCATCCCTACACTAACCCATCATCCCTACACTAACCCATCATCCCTACACTAACCCATCATCCCTACACTAACCCATCATCTCTACACTAACCCATCATCTCGACACTAACCCATCATCCCTACACTAACCCATCATCTCGACACTAACCCATCATCTCGACACTAACCCATCATCTCGACACTAACCCATCATCCCTACACTAACCCATCATCCCTACACTAACCCATCATCTCTACACTAACCCATCATCTCTACACTAACCCATCATCCCTACACTAACCCATCATCTCGACACTAACCCATCATCCCTACACTAACCCATCATCCCTACACTAACCCATCATCCCGACACTAACCCATCATCTCGACACTAACCCATCATCTCGACACTAACCCATCATCCCTACACTAACCCATCATCCCTACACTAACCCATCATCTCTACACTAACCCATCATCTCTACACTAACCCATCATCCCTACACTAACCCATCATCTCTACACTAACCCATCATCTCTACACTAACCCATCATCTCTACACTAACCCATCATCCCTACACTAACCCATCATCTCGACACTAACCCATCATCCCTACACTAACCCATCATCCCTACACTAACCCATCATCCCGACACTAACCCATCATCTCGACACTAACCCATCATCTCGACACTAACCCATCATCCCTACACTAACCCATCATCCCTACACTAACCCATCATCTCTACACTAACCCATCATCCCTACACTAACCCATCATCTCTACACTAACCCATCATCTCGACACTAACCCATCATCCCTACACTAACCCATCATCCCTACACTAACCCATCATCTCTACACTAACCCATCATCTCTACACTAACCCATCATCCCTACACTAACCCATCATCTCGACACTAACCCATCATCCCTACACTAACCCATCATCCCTACACTAACCCATCATCCCGACACTAACCCATCATCTCGACACTAACCCATCATCTCTACACTAACCCATCATCCCTACACTAACCCATCATCCCTACACTAACCCATCATCCCGACACTAACCCATCATCTCGACACTAACCCATCATCTCGACACTAACCCATCATCCCTACACTAACCCATCATCCCTACACTAACCCATCATCCCGACACTAACCCATCATCTCGACACTAACCCATCATCTCGACACTAACCCATCATCCCTACACTAACCCATCATCCCTACACTAACCCATCATCCCGACACTAACCCATCATCTCGACACTAACCCATCATCTCGACACTAACCCATCATCCCTACACTAACCCATCATCCCTACACTAACCCATCATCCCGACACTAACCCATCATCTCGACACTAACCCATCATCTCGACACTAACCCATCATCCCTACACTAACCCATCATCTCGACACTAACCCATCATCTCGACACTAACCCATCATCTCGACACTAACCCATCATCCCTACACTAACCCATCATCCCTACACTAACCCATCATCTCTACACTAACCCATCATCCCTACACTAACCCATCATCCCTACACTAACCCATCATCTCGACACTAACCCATCATCCCTACACTAACCCATCATCTCTACACTAACCCATCATCCCTACACTAACCCATCATCTCGACACTAACCCATCATCCCTACACTAACCCATCATCCCTACACTAACCCATCATCCCGACACTAACCCATCATCTCGACACTAACCCATCATCTCGACACTAACCCATCATCCCTACACTAACCCATCATCCCTACACTAACCCATCATCTCTACACTAACCCATCATCTCTACACTAACCCATCATCCCTACACTAACCCATCATCTCTACACTAACCCATCATCTCTACACTAACCCATCATCTCGACACTAACCCATCATCCCTACACTAACCCATCATCCCTACACTAACCCATCATCTCTACACTAACCCATCATCTCTACACTAACCCATCATCCCTACACTAACCCATCATCTCTACACTAACCCATCATCTCTACACTAACCCATCATCTCGACACTAACCCATCATCCCGACAGTAACCCATCATCTCGACACTAACCCATCATCTCGACACTAACCCATCATCTCGACACTAACCCATCATCCCTACACTAACCCATCATCCCTACACTAACCCATCATCTCGACACTAACCCATCATCTCGACACTAACCCATCATCCCGACACTAACCCATCATCTCGACACTAACCCATCATCTCGACACTAACCCATCATCTCGACACTAACCCATCATCCCTACACTAACCCATCATCCCTACACTAACCCATCATCCCTACACATCATCCCTACACTAACCCATCATCCCTACACTAACCCATCATCTCGACACTAACCCATCATCCCGACACTAACCCATCATCTCGACACTAACCCATCATCTCGACACTAACCCATCATCTCGACACTAACCCATCATCTCGACACTAACCCATCATCTCGACACTAACCCATCATCCCTACACTAACCCATCATCCCTACACTAACCCATCATCTCGACACTAACCCATCATCTCGACACTAACCCATCATCTCTACACTAACCCATCATCCCTACACTAACCCATCATCTCGACACTAACCCATCATCTCGACACTAACCCATCATCTCGACACTAACCCATCATCCCTACACTAACCCATCATCCCTACACTAACCCATCATCTCGACACTAACCCATCATCTCGACACTAACCCATCATCCCTACACTAACCCATCATCCCTACACTAACCCATCATCCCTACACTAACCCATCATCCCTACACTAACCCATCATCTCTACACTAACCCATCATCTCGACACTAACCCATCATCCCTACACTAACCCATCATCTCGACACTAACCCATCATCTCGACACTAACCCATCATCTCGACACTAACCCATCATCCCTACACTAACCCATCATCCCTACACTAACCCATCATCTCTACACTAACCCATCATCTCTACACTAACCCATCATCCCTACACTAACCCATCATCTCGACACTAACCCATCATCCCTACACTAACCCATCATCCCTACACTAACCCATCATCCCGACACTAACCCATCATCTCGACACTAACCCATCATCTCGACACTAACCCATCATCCCTACACTAACCCATCATCCCTACACTAACCCATCATCTCTACACTAACCCATCATCTCTACACTAACCCATCATCCCTACACTAACCCATCATCTCTACACTAACCCATCATCTCTACACTAACCCATCATCTCTACACTAACCCATCATCCCTACACTAACCCATCATCTCGACACTAACCCATCATCCCTACACTAACCCATCATCCCTACACTAACCCATCATCCCGACACTAACCCATCATCTCGACACTAACCCATCATCTCGACACTAACCCATCATCCCTACACTAACCCATCATCCCTACACTAACCCATCATCTCTACACTAACCCATCATCCCTACACTAACCCATCATCTCTACACTAACCCATCATCTCGACACTAACCCATCATCCCTACACTAACCCATCATCCCTACACTAACCCATCATCTCTACACTAACCCATCATCTCTACACTAACCCATCATCCCTACACTAACCCATCATCTCGACACTAACCCATCATCCCTACACTAACCCATCATCCCTACACTAACCCATCATCCCGACACTAACCCATCATCTCGACACTAACCCATCATCTCTACACTAACCCATCATCCCTACACTAACCCATCATCCCTACACTAACCCATCATCCCGACACTAACCCATCATCTCGACACTAACCCATCATCTCGACACTAACCCATCATCCCTACACTAACCCATCATCCCTACACTAACCCATCATCCCGACACTAACCCATCATCTCGACACTAACCCATCATCTCGACACTAACCCATCATCCCTACACTAACCCATCATCCCTACACTAACCCATCATCCCGACACTAACCCATCATCTCGACACTAACCCATCATCTCGACACTAACCCATCATCCCTACACTAACCCATCATCCCTACACTAACCCATCATCCCGACACTAACCCATCATCTCGACACTAACCCATCATCTCGACACTAACCCATCATCCCTACACTAACCCATCATCTCGACACTAACCCATCATCTCGACACTAACCCATCATCTCGACACTAACCCATCATCCCTACACTAACCCATCATCCCTACACTAACCCATCATCTCTACACTAACCCATCATCCCTACACTAACCCATCATCCCTACACTAACCCATCATCTCGACACTAACCCATCATCCCTACACTAACCCATCATCCCTACACTAACCCATCATCCCTACACTAACCCATCATCTCGACACTAACCCATCATCTCGACACTAACCCATCATCCCTACACTAACCCATCATCCCTACACTAACCCATCATCTCTACACTAACCCATCATCTCGACACTAACCCATCATCTCGACACTAACCCATCATCCCTACACATCATCCCTACACTAACCCATCATCCCTACACTAACCCATCATCTCGACACTAACCCATCATCCCTACACATCATCTCGACACTAACCCATCATCTCTACACTAACCCATCATCCCTACACTAACCCATCATCTCTACACTAACCCATCATCCCTACACTAACCCATCATCTCTACACTAACCCATCATCTCGACACTAACCCATCATCCCTACACTAACCCATCATCCCTACACTAACCCATCATCTCGACACTAACCCATCATCTCGACACTAACCCATCATCTCGACACTAACCCATCATCTCTACACTACGACACTAACCCATCATCTCGACACTAACCCATCATCTCTACACTAACCCATCATCCCTACACTAACCCATCATCTCTCAGCACTGTGATCAATCAGTGCTGCTCAGATACAGCGTAACTGTTCAAATTAATAAATTAATAAGTGATAGTTCACCTAAAAAAGTAAATTCTGTCATCATTTACTGTCCCTCGAGTTGTTCCAAACCTGTGTCCCATGATCCTCTCTGTGTGCCGGTGTCCCATGATCCTCTCTGTGTGCCGGTGTCCCATGATCCTCTCTGTGTGTCACTCAGGAGTGCGGCTCGGAGTCATGGGTCTGGCCTCATGTTTGTCTGACGGCGTGTTCCTGTGCTCATGTTTGCTGGATCTGCTGCCCGATTATCTGACCCACGCCAGAGAGACCTTCAGCCGGCTCGGCCTCGCGGTCTGTCATTAATTATCATCGTTATTATTATTATTATTATTATTAACTAATCAAAGAATGTGACTAAGTGCGTTTACAAATTGTACTGGTGAGTGTACAGTATATAGTGTTCAAAAGCTTGGGGTCGGTACGATTTATTCATGTTTTTGAAAGAGTCTCTTCTGCTGCATTTATTTGATCAAAAATACAGTGAAATATTATTATACTGTAAATCCTCTGTTTTCTATGTGAATATACAGTAAAGTGTAGTTTATTCCTGTGATCAAAGCTGAATGTTCAGCATCATTACTCCAGTCTTCAGTGTCACATGATCCTTCAGAAATCACTCTAATATGAGGATTTGATGCTCAAGACACATTTATTTTTAGTAAACTCTGTGTTCACAAACACTGTCCTCAGAGCTGGAGTTCACGCGTAGAGCCGCTGGTGAGACTTCAGGCACAGTGTCATGTTGTGTCGAGCCGTCTTAGTGTTTTAGAAGTAGCGATATTGATGCTATGATAGTCGTGCCCCTAGCACTCCCATTCACAAGGCAATTTGACCAAAAACGAAAATACGGTCAATCTTAAAAGTGGCGTTTCCATTCTAATCATGCTTTTACACGAAAGTTGGCCTCGGGTAGATTAATATAAAGACCCTAGGGTGCGATTTGGCGAGAGTTACCCTTTAAAGCAGGGGTGCCCAATCCTGCTCCTGGCAATCGACTGTCCTGCACAATTCATCTCCAACCCTAATCAAACACACCTGCCTTTAATTTTCAAGTGATCCTGACATGCTCTGAAGACCTTAATTGGTTGCTTCAGGTGTGTTTGATTAGGGTTGGAGATGAACTGTGCAGGACAGTCGATCACCAGGAGCAGGATTGGGCACCCCTGCTTTAAAGGGACGGTTCGGAGTAAAATCAGCCTAGGGTCCTTTGCACCAAACACCCCCCCCAGAAGCCTTTCCCCTTTGGTCGAACATTATTAAAGTTATTAATGAGAGTCTCTGTCTTTGCAGCTTCATTTCCCGCTGGCCGAGTTCCTCGTGTCCATGGGGTTCCTTCTGGTGTTCGTGTTGGAGCAGATGCTGCAGGCGTTCCGAGATCCGATGGGCTGCGAATCCCTGGAGAAACAGGCGCTCACAGACCCTCACGTGACCAAGAGTCGGGATTCTTCCGGGTGTTCCCGTCGTCTCTCCGGGGCCGACGAATCCCTGGAGAAACAGGCGCTCATAGACCCTCACGTGACCCAGAGTCTGGATTCTCCCGGTCATTCCCGTCGTCTCTCCGGGACCTACGGATCCGCTTCTCCGGAGCACATAGGTCTGCGTGTGTTTCTCCTGGTGTTCTGCCTGTGTGTGTGTGCTCTGGTCGAGGGTCTGAGCGCCGGATCCAAGCCGGTTCCCGAACTCATCCCGCAGATTTGTGTGACGCTGTTTCTCCGGCAGGGAATCGTGGCGTTCAGTCTCTCCGTACGGATGAGCCACTACGGTCTCCGTCAGGCCGTGACGTCCGCATGCCTCTTTCTGTTCTCCCTCTCCTGTCCGGTGGGAATCGGGATCGGGATGGGGATGGGAATGGTCGGGATGAATCCCAGCGCTCCGGGTCAGCTGGTCCGATGTGCCGTCGAGGGTCTGGCGTCCGGGATCTTCATCTACATCTCCGTCGCTGGACTGCTGTGGCAGGAATCGGCCTCTCCGAAGCATCGCATCCATAAAGTCACGTTCCTGCTCACGGGATTCGCTCTGGTTACTGCGCTTCTGTTCTGTAAAGTCTGATCGGAGCGCTTGTGCTGAATGCAGCTTTATCATGTGAACATGCTACGTTCATATACTGGTTTCTCTGAAAAACACTTCTACTGCCAGCTGTCTTACGTATTATTTCACACGTTCCGTGCTGTCTGTCTGTTTTTGCTTTGGTCTGTGTGACTCCGCCCACTGTGACTCCGCCCACTGCCAGTTCAGCCAATAGTATTTCGACACCCCGGGATGCCAGTTGATGGGAAACTCAGCGTATTGCAGCACGCAAACAAACTGGGTCAGAGATGGCAGATTCTACCCAACCTAAAAAGTATTCATTTAAAAATGTCTATGAACGAGAGCATATTAAAACGTGGATAAATAAACTCATCAACGTACAGTGTGTAAGTCTCCGTTCCTGTCGCGTGTCCTCAAACTGGCAACCCTCGTGAGCGTCGAGTCTGAGGAGGCGGGGAAACAACCATCTCTGATATTCTGTATTTGGCCTGCAGTACCTATGTCCACCACTAGCTGTCATTCTTACAGACTGCACCTTTAAATACACAACATTTCAATATAGTCAGAAAGCACTGGTTTATTTACTGGAGCTCATGCACAGAATAAAGTCTTCATAGATATTTTTCTACATTTTCTGCTGTTTGCTTTAGTTTAAATCTCTATCAGGCAGTTTTATATTAATGTGGGCTATTACACAAAGTGCTACGGTATTTTTACACATATGATCAGATTCTGTATTCCTGCACAACATTAAATACAAACAAACACATCTGTATTGTCTAGGGTGACCAGACGTCACGACGAATCCCGAATCCGGCCCTAATTTTCCCGAAAATTATACTAAAGCAAAATAGTTATTGAGTAGTTATCGTCTGATAAAACATGGAGGTTGAGTCGTCCTGCAGCCCCGCCGGCTGCCCATTGGCTGCAGCATCTTTGGTGAGAGTGATTGATTGTAAAGGAGTGATTGATTGTTTATTGATTATTGGCATGGCTGTAAATAATACAATATTTCCAAAGCAAAGCCTGGAAAATATGCTATATAAATAATGCAATATAATGAATATAAAAGTCATTACAGGGTTTTTAAAGTCCCCCTGTGGTGTAAATCCAGCGTTTAATGTAGTTTATGTGTCTATGTGGTGTTTTTAATCTGCTTTAAGACAAAGCATGTGTAAGTTCATAAGTCGACAGCATTGCTGAGTATTTCCTCCTTAAAACTGCAGTGAACCAAAGACAGTCTCAAAAACACGCTTTGAAATCGCTGGTGTTTCTGACGTCACAAACTACCTTGTAACCAATCAGATCAACGTGTGATCGCCAACCAGTGGATCTCTGAGCTGAGGGAGTGAGTGGAGGCGGGGCTCATTTGCATATTCACAGAACCGCGCATACTAAATGAGGCAAGGGTGTCGAGTTACATTCAAGATATTTTAATGCATTAAGAATCTTTTTTTTCAAGGAAAAAATGCTTATGTCATTTTTGAGGGACACAATTATTGATTACAGGGGGACATTTTTTCACTCACAACAAATAGCGATTTCTACCCAATAAAATATTTTAGAGCTTGATGTGTAAAATGTATATTCATTAGGACTGTCAAAAGATTAATCGCGATTAATCGCATCCAAAATAAAAGTTTGTTTTTAATAATATATGTGTGTGTACTGTGTATAATTAAATTTGTATATATTAATACACACACATGCATGTATATATTTAAGAAAAATGTGTTATTTATATATATAAAAAATATATTTATATATAATATAAACTATATAAATATATATACAGTATATGTATGCAAATATTTCTTAAATATATACATGCATGTGTGTGTATTTATATATACAAAATAATTATACTCCATACACACACATATATTATGTAAACACAAACTTTTATTTTGGATGCGATTAATCGCGATTAATCTTTTGACAGCCCTAATATTCATTATAAAAATGTTCCTAAATTTATTTATTTACCATTACTTTTGTAGGTCTAGAAATAATTTTATATAAATAATAATTTTTTAGTAAGAAATAAAAATGAACAAAAATAAAAACAAAGAAAATGAAACACTCACTAAAATAATTACATAATTAAATGCAAAATTAAAATGAATAATTTACTAAAATAATTACATGCAAAATTAAAATACATTTAAAATGAAAAACAACTGATTTTTTAAAAATGGTTTTAAAAAATCGAAATAAAAACGTACTCAAACTTAAATCATAAAAAGTAATGTTAAAAGTAATGATTTCTAATAACAATCAAAATAAAGCACACATTACAATTTAATTAAATAATAAAATGTAAAAAAAAAATTAAAACGCTATTTTACTAGTTTTGCTGTAAATCCGTCTGTGTGTGTGTGTGTGTGTGTGTGTGTCGAGTTTGAATGTTGAGTGTCTACAGTGTGTGTGTGTGTGTGCGTGTCGAGTTTGAATGTTGAGTGTGTACAGTGTGTGTGTGTGTGTGTGTGCGCGCGCGTGTAAGTCTCGCTCGTGCCCCTAGAGGGCTCGTCTGTCTCTCTCTGTCAGTGAGTGTGTGTGTCGGTTCTTCGGGTCTGTATGTGAGTTCGGGGTTCGATCATCATCATGTCCTCCGCGGGATCATGCGGACCGGCACCGGGACCGAATCACGGCGGCTCTGTTCCCTCAAACCCGCGAAAGTTCAGCGAGAAGATCGCGCTCCACACGCAGAGACAGGCTGAGGAGACGGCGGCGTTCCAGCAGGTCATGATGGACCTCACCTCCACCCGGGTAACACACTCACACACACACACACACACACACACACACACACACTCACGGGAACCGGATCGCGGTTCCGACGTTCCCGCTGAAAAGCGTCAAATCCGTGTTTTACTCTCGTCTCGTGAGCGCGCTCGGCGGCTGGCAGGAGCGCGCGCGAGCAGGTAGTAGCGCGCTAGCTAACGGAAGCTAACGACAATAACGCTGTTATCATGAAAATGGAGTAAAGGAAAGACGTCAAAGAGACTTTAATTATATGGTAGATGTTAGAAGAGCCACTTTGACGGCAAACGACATTAAAAGAACGTTAAATACGTGCGTGAGTTTGATTAGTCTGTCAGACAGGAAGCGGTTAGCAGCAGATTAGCATGAGCACACACACACACACACACACACACACACACACACACACACATCAATCTCAGTGAATTCGTTTAAACATCACATATGAAATCAGCAGAATTATAGTCTGATGTCTAATTCGCTTTATCTAGGTTCACTGCCAGAATGTGTGATGGTATTTCTTGGACATGTATCTTGGTAACACTGTGTGTGTGTGTGTGTGTGTGTGTGAGATGTCACATTGATAACTGCTGTTTGTCAGAGCTGGTTTAGTGAAGCTGATGTGGGCTGGTCACCCTGACCTTTACCCTTTCACCTCATCATCTGAATAATGATATTCAGGCTAACCAATACAATTATTTTTTTAGTGAGTGTTTTTTTAATTTATTTGGTTTTTATTTTATATTTTAAAATGTTACGTTTTAATAAGTTTTAAACTTGTCGCTTTAGACAAAGGCGTCTGCGGCTAAATGACTAAATGTTTTAGTTTTATTTAATTATTTTTCTTTAAATTTTTCATTATATAATGGAATTTTTTAGTGTATTATTGTATTATTTTGATTTTGATTTTCAAGTTAATCTGATTCAAACATTTTTATGTTTTAGTAAGTGTTTTTATTTTATTGTATTTTATTTTAATAAAAAAAAAAAAAAATTGTAAATACAAAAAATATTGTATACAATATTATATTTTATATATAAAAAATATTGTCTACAAAAATAAAACATTTTTGTAAAAATGTACAAAATAAAAAAAGGACGGACGATCCAGCGGCCAATAGGGCGTCTGTGTATTTATTATGTCTATGATTATAACAGCTAATATTACCCACAACCCACTGCGCTTTGGAGGAGGAACTACAAACACGAGTAAAAAGTGTTAAACTACAAACATGGCGGACGGTGAGAGGCTTAGATAAAGGTTTGAGTGACTAATCAAAGTTTAACCTGATTAAAAAATATTTGTTTAATGTCATCCATATTATATTTCATCTGCAATAACAATGTGGACTTTTATAAAGATCCGTTTGGCCGTTAACTTTTAAATGCATTAATATGAGGAGAGCCTCCGCGCCTCGGCATCTCTCTCCGATACAGTGGGGAATTACATTAAATGTGGATGATTTTATCTTTGACAAGATGATTGACAGGTCAGTGTACAGTGTCAGGATGAGGGAGAGCAGCCGCTAAAGGCGTTACTGTATGACGGGATAGTGTGTCCTGCTCCACACTCTAAACTCCAGACTTCCAGGGCGAGGTGTGTGTGTGTGTGTGTGTGTGTGTGTGTGTGTGTGTGTGTGTGTGTGTGTGTGTGTGTGTGTGTGTGTGTGTGCGCTCTCCTCCTGCGCTGGTGTCTGTCCAGAGCAGCGGGGAAATCTCAGACTGTGTGTGTGTGTGTGTGTGTGTGTGTGCGCTCTCCTCCTGCGCTGGTGTCTGTCCAGAGCAGCGGGGAAATCTCAGACTGTGTGTGTGTGTGTGTGTGTGTGTGTGTGTGTGTGTGTGTGTGTGTGTGTGTGCGCGGTCGAATGTCAACACACACTTCTCTCTGGATGGGGAAACTGTGGTTGACCGTGATTAGGTTGACCTCTGACCCTGAGACATGCTCTTTTGCTCATGCATGTGTCAACATGTTTCATGCTGTATCTCCAGATGTTTACTGTATTGCTTCACACCGTATCTTTAACCCAGGGTTAAGCAGAGTTAGCCCAGACAGGTTAGCCCGCGTTGAAGCAGGGAATGCCCGGCGTTCCCAAACCTGTTTGTCAGCCGAACCCACATGATGTTTCCAAGAACCGCCTGAGACTGATTTCAGTAAGGACACGCTCGCGTCTGCGCCTCTGTGCTGTGGGTTAGGGGTCACATGACCACACATGAAATAATGCGTCTTTTTTAGTAAGTGTTTCATTTTGAATGTTTATATTTGTAAAATATTTACATTTTTATTTTTGATTTCATTCATTTTTATTAAGCGTTTTATTATGATTTTTTTAAACTATTGATTTTAATTTGACATTTAACGATTTGATTAACTGTAGTGTTTTATTTTCTACATTATTTATTCATATAATATATAATATTTGTCCATTTTAAAATTATTTTAATTTGTCACTTGTTTAATTAAGTTACCTTTAGTAAATCTTTTGGTGTTTTTAAATTATCCATTTTAATTTGACACTTGCGATTTAATGTTTTTTTTTAGTTAGTGTTTTTTCTTTTTCAAATGATTTATTTTAATTTGACATTTAACAGTTGATTAACTTTTACTAAGTGTTTTATTTTGATGATTTTTTTTAAATTCCTTGTTCGTTTTAATTTTAACTTTTTTTATGATTTAATTTTTAGTAACCTATTTTTGATGATTTTTATGTTAAAATGATTCATTTGACCTTTTCATTATTTAATGAATTTTCTGTTTGTTGTTTTTAATTTTGATATTTAGATTTGACATTATGATATAATTATTGACTATTTTCATCAAATCACGAACCCCAGTGTGCGGAACCCACATTTCTGGATGTCAGTAAAGTAAATGACTTCCACTCTGAAAATGGAAGGTGAAGTCGAGCACATTGCATTGTGGGATATCGTGGGATATTTACACGTCTCGTCTGGTGCTTGTTTGCAGGTCCAGGCACAGAAGGTCCGACTGGCCAGATCTCAGGGCCCGTATTACGGCGGATCTCTGCCAAACGTCAACCAGATCGGCAGGAGCACCTCCGAACTGCAGGTGTGTGTGTGTGTGTGTGTGTCATCAGGACTCAGACGTGTGCCATCGGGAGCTCATCACGGCTCTGACACCCCTGTGTGTGTGTGTGTGTGTGTGTGTGTCTCAGGGCTCAGGGTTCCACTCTCCGCTGGACTCCGGGCGCTCCACTCGGCATCATGGGCTAGTGGAGCGAGTGCACAGGGACCGGCACTTCATCTCTCCCAGCAGACCCTACAGGAAACACGTATCCTCCAGCCGAGCCGCCGGCAGACACAGGGGAAGCAGAACATTAATAACATTAATAACAGGAGTGCAGCGGGTCTCAGGGGATGGAGATGCGTACGGATCAGCTCCACACGGTTCGGCTCGCGTGGGATCCGCGGAGTAACCCCTCAATTTAACCATCATAGAGTGAACGTTTATCACTTGGAGGCGTTTTGTCTTGCCAATTAATTTTAAATGCGGAAGAAGAGGCGAAAATTGGGACTCACACGTTGCGGCAAAAACAATAACTAACAAAAACAGCATCACAGCATAAGAGACATCAGGATTCAGATTGTCCTTAAAAGATATTTATTCTTGCAAGAATGTTCCCAGTCCATCCCCAGTCCATCCCCAGTCCATCCCCAGTCCAGCTGCAGGACCCAGAGCAGAGCTTGGCCAGCTTCTTTATAGTGTGCTTTTCAAAGCTATCTCTTGTTGTCACCCCAAACACAAGGAACAAAAGGGACCCCCCTTGACCCCTCCCCAGCACGGGAATCCTCTCACACACACACACACACACACACACACACACACACACACACACACACACACACACACACACACACACACACACCCTGCAGCTGTATCAACATCACAAAACTCTAAATACAGCAAAAGAACGCATGGCATTCTTTTCTTAAATCATTGAAAATAAAATACAAAGAAAAGATTAATTTTTCCACAACACACGTTATCAGTTCGCACAGCCACACACACACACACACACACACACACACACACACACACTCACACTCGCAGAGAGAGAGAGCGGCGCTCGAACACTGAATTGATTCCTCTCTTTGCGTCTCGTTGCTCTTGAACGGACACACAGTTATGTCTAAATACCCGCCTCCGCGAGTGTCTCTCGGCTCTGTCATGAGGGAACATTGTGAAAGAAACCGGATGTTTGTCAGTTTATACGGTCTTCAAATCAAAATATACTGTCCATAGCCTTAAAAAATAGATTTTCCCCATAGTTTTTTTAACTAAAATGTCACATAAATCAGGCCAGGAATGATTTATTAAAGGGGTCATATAATGGTACATGCACTTCTACAAGTTGGTTGTACTGAAGTGTGTGTTGGCAGTGCCTGTACACAACCATCATAAAATGATAAAAATCCATCCAGTGTTATTTTTTTTAATCTCCTTTATATGTTTTACCCGTCTCAAATCAAGCCGTTCGACCGTATGACATCACAAAATCGACGCCCCTCCCACGATTGTTGATTGACAGAAGCGTTTCAGCACAGACCCGCCCTCGCTCGTGAGCGAGCTGTCAATCATAGTCCGGCGCACGGTCATTGTTGATCCGCTGGAGCGCTGTCTGTGAGCAGAATGGCGTCTGCGAGTGTGGTGTGTGTTCTCGGGTGTAATGAGGAACACAGCATCATGTTGATGCTCCTGAAGCCGAACCGCTGAAGACGCAGTGGCTGAGTGTGTTCTCGAAGGGAATATTCCCCACGATCAACGTCAATGCTTTCATGTTTGCGCGAATCATTTCACACCAGACAGCTTTACAAACGAGAAAAAAAGGATCGGTACCAACGTGTTCCTGCTGCACCTCCAGAAGAAGTGAGTGTAATGTTTTATTAACCTTTATATTAATATTTATATTAATCTTTGCAAATCGCTGCACGCTTCACGATGAATGCTGTTTACACTCAGGGTACATTACGGCATGTTTTCTATGTACGACGTTCTCAATATAATTCATAATCCCACGTTTATAATGAACAGCGCGTTATGGTTATTGTGTTATAAACGGTGTCCGCACAGAACAGAGGGGCGGAGTCAGCAACGCTCATCATCATTTAAAGACACACGCACTGAAACGGCGTGCTGAAAACAGCTGTTTTTGACCAGGTGAAATGAGTGTTTTCTTACAATACTAATGAGAATTTTTAATTAAAGTATATTACAAACTTTTAATTTAGACCCTAAAGAATCATATTAGCTTGTACAAAAATGGCACTATATGACCCCTTTAACAAATCCCTCTGAACATATCTTCAGAATACTGCTAAGTGTATAACTGGAGAGTTTGGTGTACACAGACTGAGATGTTTGTACTGGAGAATGACAAAAAACTCATTTTGAGAAAACGGCAGTTAAAGAGTTAAACAGCTCTAAACGAGATTTCATTGTTAGCTTTAAATCCCCCTGTGGACATTCTCGATTGGTCACTGATAGAAAGGAAATGCCCATATTTGGGATAGCGTTGTGCAGGAGACTCGGAGCTTTACAGCGACACCGGTCACGGCAGACGTCAGGGAACAGACGGAGCTCGGCGTGTCGCTCTGGAATGCTGACTTCCTGGTTAATTCGGGAGAAACTTACTGCCGCAAGTAAACAAAATGTGATAAAATAAACATCTTAATGTATATTTTCAACGGTTTCTTTATAGCAGCTTGAAAGAACACATATTGAAGGAGTAAACTAGCCCACAATCTCAAAACTGACCACTGCGTGAAGAATCCATGTTTTTGTCTGCCGTGTCTCGCCTTAAAGGGGGGGTACAATGGTGTTTCATGTATTCAGAGTTGTTTACAGTGTTAAAGAGATGGATTCTCATGCTAAACATGGCCAAAGTTTTTTTTAAATATTTTGGACGAATAACGGAGAATTTCTGTGCCGAAAATCTTACTTCCGGGTTGGTACAAGTTTCGGCTGGGGTTTTTTTTCGACCGTGGATCTAATGACGTAGACCAGAGTGGAACTCCTTATATGAGCATTTCTCCCGGAAAAGCGCGCCCGCGCACACGTCGACCAGAGGAGAGCGAGACCGCGCACATCAACGCGCTTCAACAGGAAATCATCGGCAGTGCTGCATAGTGTCTCCAAAGTGTGTTTTTGGATGTGAGGGAAAGCTTACCAAAGAACCCAGCGTTAGGAACAGTGGATGCAGAAACGAGTTGTGTAGACTGTTTGTTCCCTGCATTTCGACGATGAATGTTTTATAAACAAAGCCCAGATCGACGGATTCTCTATGGCTCTGGCTTAGCCCACGCGGCCCGCCTCCAGACGCTCGGTTTTTTCCGGAAAGACTCGGTACAGCCTATCTTTCTTTAATAAATTTAATAAAACTAAAGACTTTTTGGAGATATGAAGGATGCAATACTACTCTATAGGTACTCAAGATTAACAGGAGATTGAGTGAAAATGAGCATTTCACCCCCCCTTTAAGTAATAAATGAAAAGCAAAGTTATAACCCCCTCCCCCCCATATATATATATATATATATCTTTATTTTTTTTGCTGATCCGTGGCTCAAAAAAACGTAAATGATCCGAACCGTGAGTTTTGTGACCCGTTGCTCCACTCATTAATAATCGGCTAATAATGCGAGTGGCTGATATGAGGAGGAATCAGGTCTTCATCTCTTACGATGAGATTTATAATGCGAGTAGAATCATGATGCAGATGTGTGTGTGTGTGTGTGCTGTTTGTGTCCTTGACCTCTGACCCCAGATGGACAACCCTCACAGCAGCGCGGTGTATCTGACTCCGCCCCCTGACCCCAGCTGGAGAAGGTAACGTCTCATTGGTTCACACTCATGTCCGCTCATAGTGATGCGGCGCTTTCCACAAGAAGGGTTTCAAACGCCGTCGCTCTTCTTTCCAGACGAGAGTCAGTGAACGACACTAATACTGAATCAGTGAGATCTTAATAACTGTACAGCAGACACTGACATAAACTGCATATCAATATCTGCCAGTAATATTAGTATGAGTAAGATCATTGTTAAACGCTTAGTTTTATGATCTGTAGCTGTAAAACATATAATGCAATGCAATGATGATTGAGAGATGAACTATTAAACCGTCCTCAAAAGCCTGATGATCATATTTAATACTCATGATTTCTATAATAAATGATGATAATCAAGTAAAGCTGCTTCAGTCCAGCTGAAATATTACTAACAATATTAAAGTTATTCTTGCATTTCCTTGATAAAATCAGAGCAGATTTGACACAGAAAGACTCGTGGAGCTCGAGCTGAAGGAGGACGCTTGTACAGTTACACTGAAAGACTTTTACTGGATAAAAGAGTGAAACGATCAGAGACAGAAGGACTGCAGGAGATTGAGGGAGAATATCATATTGATCATTTACTGGCTTGGAAATTGACGTATTAAATGCAGTACAGTAGGGCTAATTTAACTCTTTCCCCGCCAGCGTTTTTGATAATTTCCACAAAACTTTCACGGCCCACAGAATATTTTGTTTTATGAATATCTGAACATGCAATATATCGAAAGAACATAAACAACATTTTAAACAAAATCTGAGAAAATAGTGTTGGGATCAAGCGGCAACATTCTAATCTGAGAAATGAAGCCTACCCGGAAGTACTAAAAACTGCAATACATCGTATATCCGCTAGGGGCAGGTCCCAAGAGGGAGCAAATCTCCATAGACCCCATGTTAAAATGTCCGTTTTCACAGCATAAATTCATGTTTTTACAGGTTGGTCCCATGGACTTTTATTGTATTTTTCGATAGCTTCCGAGTGCCTGACAACTGTGAGGGGGGTGAATTTTTTTCTAACTCGTTAGTTTAGATCGTATTTAGATATAAAATGTATGCCAAATAAGGGCGTGGTTAACTTTGATTGACAGCTGATAACGAGCATAGGCTGCGCCAAGGAGAATGACAACATAAGAAGAGCCATTTTTTTTAGTATACAGTTGAAATATAATACTACTGTTTCTGTATCATGAAATGTAGTTTTAAGAGTTTTTCAGGCGAAAATGTAGTTGTTTAAAGCTCAAATCTGTGGTTTATTTAAAGATTTATGAAAATTTTATCCAGGTTGTGAGATCCAGCGATGACCGGGCGCTCGGCGCTCATGTACCCCGCCGGGAACAGCCTTTCCTCGGCTAGTCCTTCTGACGTTCGCCGCTGACTCTGGCGTCTCTGTAGTGGTTAAACATGATATATAATTCGTCTTGTCTACATCTAACGGGCGATTTTTGGTCTCGTGAATCTATAATTTGTTCCCTGCCAATCGTTTTGGCTGAGGGGGAAGTTTCATAACTTTATAAGCTATTTAACTTTACCGTTGTATGGTTAGACTAGAGCACTGACTTTGAATGTTTGACTGAATTGTTTGCTTTATTTGTAGCTTCTTGTACCTTTTACTTATTATACTTTTATAATGGCTAATATTGATAAAACTAAATTTAACAAAAAGAGACTGGGTTGAGTTTAATACAACGAAGATGATCTGTGTTGTTGTTTACTGCAAAATCTGTTGTTTAGTACAAATGCAAATATTGCCTGGACCATATTAAAATGTTTAATATTTTTATATTATATTTAAACGAAAAGAGGCAGGGTTAGTTTTATATTTCGTTTTGTTATAAATAGGCTAACGTTATATGCAGTGAATATAATCAATACGCGTTGCCTGAACCACATTTGTGTGGCTATAATGTTTAAGATTTCTTTAAATGAAAACGTAAAGAGGCAGTGTGGTGTTTTATAACATATTTCGTTTTATTGTTGCCTAAAATATACATACAGAGATAACCGGAGTAGCCGAGCGAGCTGAGTGACGCGCGCAGAATAACCGGACTCGCGTCCTTTACCCATATATGGATTGGCCAGAAGGTGGGCGGGGTTAGGATTTCCCAAGATTTTCCAAGATGGTGCCGCCCATACCCCCCATAAACGGCTTCAAAAGCGTTCTTCAGAAAGTCAGAGCGATGAAACACAGAGGCGATCGAGTCCCTCAAGCTTCAGTCGTTCCTCTTCATGGCTTCAACACTTCATGCAGTTTTGGTTTATACTCTGTCAGATGTTTGATGATCGCAGTATTCCACATGTGTGTCAGACACGCCTCTGTCGCCTGTTTCTGCTGCTGCTTCGCCCGTGTTTTGATCTGGATGTTCAGTTCTCTTCCAGAAGATGTGTAACTGTGAAAACACGGATCGCTGGAGTATTCTGTCCGGGCGGGAAAGAGTTAATAATAATAGCACGGGTTACAGCGGTTGGTCTACAGCGACAGCAACTCTACAAGTGGAGAGACATTAGTTCAGATTATGTGCTGCTTCCCATCGAGAGGCTATTAGTGATGTCGTTACTGACTTGTCATGTGTCGGGATTTGAACCCTGTTTGTGGACAGTGCTGTGAGTGAGTGAGTGAGTGAGTGCTGTGAGTGAGTGCTGTGAGTGCTGTGAGTGAGTGAGTGAGTGAGTGAGTGCTGTGAGTGAGTGAGTGAGTGAGTGCTGTGAGTGAGTGAGTGAGTGAGTGCTGTGAGTGAGTGAGTGAGTGAGTGCTGTGAGTGAGTGAGTGAGTGAGTGCTGTGAGTGAGTGCTGTGAGTGCTGTGAGTGAGTGCTGTGAGTGAGTGCTGTGAGTGCTGTGAGTGAGTGCTGTGAGTGCTGTGAGTGAGTGAGTGAGTGAGTGAGTGCTGTGAGTGAGTGCTGTGAGTGCTGTGAGTGAGTGCTGTGAGTGCTGTGAGTGAGTGAGTGAGTGAGTGAGTGCTGTGAGTGAGTGAGTGAGTGAGTGCTGTGAGTGAGTGAGTGAGTGAGTGCTGTGAGTGAGTGAGTGAGTGAGTGCTGTGAGTGAGTGAGTGAGTGAGTGCTGTGAGTGAGTGCTGTGAGTGCTGTGAGTGAGTGAGTGAGTGAGTGAGTGCTGTGAGTGAGTGAGTGAGTGAGTGCTGTGAGTGAGTGAGTGAGTGAGTGAGTGAGTGCTGTGAGTGAGTGAGTGAGTGAGTGAGTGAGTGAGTGAGTGCTGTGAGTGAGTGAGTGAGTGTGTGTGTGAGTGCTGTGAGTGAGTGCTGTGAGTGAGTGCTGTGAGTGAGTGAGTGAGTGAGTGAGTGCTGTGAGTGAGTGAGTGAGTGTGTGTGTGAGTGAGTGAGTGAGTGCTGTGAGTGAGTGAGTGAGTGCTGTGAGTGAGTGCTGTGAGTGAGTGCTGTGAGTGAGTGAGTGTGTGAGTGAGTGTGTGAGTGTGTGAGTGAGTGTGTGAGTGAGTGTGTGAGTGAGTGTGTGAGTGAGTGTGTGAGTGAGTGAGTGAGTGAGTGAGTGAGTGAGTGAGTGAGTGAGTGAGTGAGAGAGAGAGAGAGTGTGTATGAGAGAGAGAGAGAGAGAGTGTGTGTGTGTATGTAACAGATCTGCATCTTCTCATCTGCTCTTCTTCTGTTCGTGTCTCTCAGGAGACGCTCCTCTTTAGTCTTTGCTGCTGTTCCTCGTCTTGTTCTGGTTGAATGATTCTGATCTTAATCTTCATCTCTCTGAGATGTTCGTTGTGTTCTGATGGAGGGGATCTCAGCAAACACTGGTGATGATAGATCAGAAACATCTGAGCACTTTTAACGCACACACACACACACACTAACAGACTGAAGGTGTATGTGCGCAGGTCAGATGGTTCAGTCCGTGTTTAACCTCTCCTCGCTCTTCTCACACACACACACACACACACACACACACACACACACACACACACACACACACACACACACACGTCCTGCTCTGCTCTTCCTTCTCTGAATCTGTCTTTCGCTCCTCTGGATCTTTCGCTCCTCTGGTTCTCTCGCTCCACTGGTTCTTTCGCTCCTCTGGATCTTTCGCTCCTCTGGTTCTCTCGCTCCTCTGGTTCTGTCTCTCCTCTGGTTCTGTCTCTCCTCTGGTTCTGTCTCTCCTCTGGTTCTGTCTCTCCTCTGGTTCTCTCGCTCCTCTGGTTCTGTCTCTCCTCTGGTTCTGTCTCTCCTCTGGTTCTGTCTCTCCTCTGGTTCTCTCGCTCCTCTGGTTCTCTCGCTCCTCTGGATCTCTCGCTCCTCTGGTTCTCTCGCTCCTCTGGTTCTGTCTCTCCTCTGGTTCTTTCGCTCCTCTGGTTCTTTCGCTCCTCTGGTTCTTTCGCTCCTCTGGTTCTGTCTCTCCTCTGGATCTCTCGTTCCTCTGGTTCTGTCTCTCCTCTGGTTCTGTCTCTCCTCTGGTTCTCTCGCTCCTCTGGATCTCTCGCTCCTCTGGTTCTGTCTCTCCTCTGGTTCTCTCGCTCCTCTGGTTCTCTCGCTCCTCTGGTTCTGTCTCTCCTCTGGTTCTGTCTCTCCTCTGGTTCTTTCGCTCCTCTGGTTCTTTCGCTCCTCTGGTTCTTTCGCTCCTCTGGTTCTGTCTCTCCTCTGGATCTCTCGTTCCTCTGGTTCTGTCTCTCCTCTGGTTCTGTCTCTCCTCTGGTTCTCTCGCTCCTCTGGATCTCTCGCTCCTCTGGTTCTGTCTCTCTTCTGGTTCTCTCGCTCCTCTGGTTCTCTCTCTCCTCTGGTTCTCTCGCTCCTCTGGTTCTGTCTCTCCTCTGGTTCTTTCGCTCCTCTGGTTCTTTCGCTCCTGGTTCTTTCGCTCCTCTGGTTCTCTCGCTCCTCTGGATCTGTCGCTCCTCTGGTTCTGTCTCTCCTCTGGTTCTGTCTCTCCTCTGGTTCTTTCGCTCCTCTGGTTCTTTCGCTCCTCTGGTTCTCTCGCTCCTGGTTCTTTCGCTCCTGGTTCTTTCGCTCCTCTGGTTCTCTCGCTCCTCTGGTTCTGTCTCTCCTCTGGTTCTGTCTCTCCTCTGGTTCTGTCTCTCCTCTGATTCTTTCGCTCCTCTGGATCTCTCGCTCCTCTGGATCTCTCGCTCCTCTGGTTCTGTCTCTCCTCTGGTTCTGTCTCTCCTCTGGTTCTGTCTCTCTTCTGGTTCTTTCGCTCCTCTGGTTCTTTTGCTCCTCTGGTTCTGTCTCTCCTCTGGTTCTGTCTCTCCTCTGGTTCTGTCTCTCCTCTGGTTCTGTCTCTCCTCTGGTTCTTTCGCTCCTCTGGTTCTGTTGCTCCTCTGGATCTCTCGCTCCTCTGAATCTCTCGCTCCTCTGGTTCTCTCGCTCCTCTGGTTCTCTCGCTCCTCTGGTTCTCTCGCTCCTCTGGATCTCTAGCGCCTCTGGATCTCTCGCTCCTCTGGTTCTCTCGCTCCTCTGGATCTCTCGCTCCTCTGGTTCTTTCGCTCCTCTGGTTCTTTCGCTCCTCTGGTTCTTTCGCTCCTCTGGTTCTTTCGCTCCTCTGGTTCTTTCGCTCCTCTGGTTCTGTTGCTCCTCTGGATCTCTCGCTCCTCTGGATCTCTCGCTCCTCTGGATCTCTCGCTCCTTTGTATCTCTCGCTCCTCTGGATCTCTCGCTCCTCTGGTTCTCTCGCTCCTCTGGTTCTCTCGCTCCTCTGGATCTCTCGCTCCTCTGGTTCTTTCGCTCCTCTGGTTCTTTCGCTCCTCTGGTTCTTTCGCTCCTCTGGTTCTGTTGCTCCTCTGGATCTCTCGCTCCTCTGGATCTCTCGCTCCTCTGGATCTCTCGCTCCTTTGTATCTCTCGCTCCTCTGGATCTCTCGCTCCACTGGTTCTCTCGCTCCTCTGGTTCTCTCGCTCCTCTGGATCTCTCGCTCCTCTGGTTCTTTCGCTCCTCTGGTTCTTTCGCTCCTCTGGTTCTTTCGCTCCTCTGGTTATGTTGCTCCTCTGGTTCTCTCGCTCCTCTGGTTCTTTCGCTCCTCTGGTTCTTTCGCTCCTCTGGTTCTTTCGCTCCTCTGGTTCTTTCGCTCCTCTGGTTCTTTCGCTCCTCTGGTTCTCTCGCTCCTCTGGTTCTTTCGCTCCTCTGGTTCTTTCGCTCCTCTGGTTCTTTCGCTCCTCTGGTTATGTTGCTCCTCTGGATCTCTCGCTCCTCTGGATCTCTCGCTCCTCTGGATCTCTCGCTCCTCTGGATCTCTCGCTCCTTTGTATCTCTCGCTCCTCTGGATCTCTCGCTCCTCTGGTTCTCTCGCTCCTCTGGTTCTCTCGCTCCTCTGGATCTCTCGCTCCTCTGGTTCTTTCGCTCCTCTGGTTCTTTCGCTCCTCTGGTTCTTTCGCTCCTCTGGTTCTGTTGCTCCTCTGGATCTCTCGCTCCTCTGGATCTCTCGCTCCTCTGGATCTCTCGCTCCTTTGTATCTCTCGCTCCTCTGGATCTCTCGCTCCTCTGGTTCTCTCGCTCCTCTGGTTCTCTCGCTCCTCTGGATCTCTCGCTCCTCTGGTTCTTTCGCTCCTCTGGTTCTTTCGCTCCTCTGGTTCTTTCGCTCCTCTGGTTATGTTGCTCCTCTGGTTCTCTCGCTCCTCTGGTTCTTTCGCTCCTCTGGTTCTTTCGCTCCTCTGGTTCTTTCGCTCCTCTGGTTCTTTCGCTCCTCTGGTTCTTTCGCTCTTCTGGTTCTTTCGCTCCTCTGGTTCTTTCGCTCCTCTGGTTCTTTCGCTCCTCTGGTTCTTTCGCTCCTCTGGTTATGTTGCTCCTCTGGATCTCTCGCTCCTCTGGATCTCTCGCTCCTCTGGATCTCTCGCTCCTCTGGATCTCTCGCTCCTTTGTATCTCTCGCTCCTCTGGATCTCTCGCTCCTCTGGTTCTCTCGCTCCTCTGGTTCTGTCTCTCCTCTGGTTCTGTCTCTCCTCTGGTTCTCTCGCTCCTCTGGTTCTCTCGCTCCTCTGGTTCTTTCGCTCCTCTGGTTCTTTCGCTCCTCTGGTTCTTTCGCTCCTCTGGTTCTGTCTCTCCTCTGGATCTCTCGTTCCTCTGGTTCTGTCTCTCCTCTGGTTCTGTCGCTCCTCTGGTTCTCTCGCTCCTCTGGTTTTGTCTCTCCTCTGGTTCTCTCGCTCCTCTGGATCTCTCGCTCCTCTGGATCTCTCGCTCCTCTGGTTCTCTCTCTCCTCTGGTTCTCTCGCTCCTCTGGATCTCTCGCTCCTCTGGTTCTCTCGCTCCTCTGGTTCTGTCTCTCCTCTGGTTCTGTCTCTCCTCTGGATCTCTCGCTCCTCTGGATCTCTCGCTCCTCTGGTTGTCTCGCTCCTGGTTCTTTCGCTCCTCTGGTTCTCTCGTTCCTCTGGTTCTCTCGCTTCTCTGGTTCTGTCTCTCCTCTGGTTCTGTCTCTCCTCTGATTCTTTCGCTCCTCTGGATCTCTCGCTCCTCTGGTTCTGTCTCTCCTCTGGTTCTGTCTCTCTTCTGGTTCTTTCGCTCCTCTGGTTCTTTTGCTCCTCTGGATCTCTTGCTCCTCTGGTTCTGTCTCACCTCTGGTTCTGTCTCTCCTCTGGTTCTTTCGCTCCTCTGGTTCTTTCGCTCCTCTGGTTCTGTTGCTCCTCTGGATCTCTCGCTCCTCTGGCTCTCTCGCTCCTCTGGATCTCTCGCTCCTCTGGATCTCTCGCTCCTCTGGTTCTCTCGCTCCTCTGGATCTCTCGCTCCTCTGGTTCTCTCGCTCCTCTGGATCTCTCGCTCCTCTGGTTCTCTCGCTCCTCTGGATCTCTCGCTCCTCTGGATCTCTCGCTCCTCTGGTTCTGTCTCTCCTCTGGTTCTCTCGCTCCTCTGGTTCTCTCGCTCCTCTGGTTCTCTCGCTCCTCTGGATCTCTCGCTCCTCTGGTTCTCTCGCTCCTCTGGTTCTGTCTCTCCTCTGGTTCTTTCGCTCCTCTGGTTCTTTCGCTCCTGGTTCTTTCGCTCCTCTGGTTCTCTCGCTCCTCTGGATCTCTCGCTCCTCTGGTTCTTTCGCTCCTCTGATTCTTTCGCTCCTCTGGTTCTCTCGCTCCTGGTTCTTTCGGTCCTCTGGTTCTCTCGCTCCTCTGGTTCTCTCGCTCCTCTGGATCTTTCGCTCCTTTGGTTCTCTCGCTCCTCTGGTTCTTTCGCTCCTCTGGATCTCTCGCTCCTCTGGTTCTCTCGCTCTTCTGGATCTCTCGCTCCTATGTTTCTCTCGCTCCTCTGGTTCTTTCGCTCCTCTGGTTCTCTCGCTCCTCTGGTCCTCTGGTACTCTCGCTCCTCTGGTACTCTCGCTCCTCTGGTTCTTTCGCTCCTCTGGTTCTTTCGCTCCTCTGGTTCTCTCGCTCCTGGTTCTTTCGGTCCTCTGGTTCTCTCGCTCCTCTGGTTCTCTCGCTCCTCTGGTCCTCTGGTACTCTCGCTCCTCTGGTACTCTCGCTCCTCTGGTTCTTTCGCTCCTCTGGTTCTTTCGCTCCTCTGGTTCTCTCGCTCCTGGTTCTTTCGGTCCTCTGGTTCTCTCGCTCCTCTGGTTCTCTCGCTCCTCTGGATCTTTCGCTCCTTTGGTTCTCTCGCTCCTCTGGTTCTTTCACTCCTCTGGATCTCTCGCTCCTCTGGTTCTCTCGCTCCTCTGGATCTCTCGCTCCTATGTTTCTCTTGCTCCTCTGGTTCTTTCGCTCCTCTGGTTCTCTCGCTCCTCTGGTTCTCTGGTTCTCTCGCTCCTCTGGTACTCTCGCTCCTCTGGTTCTCTCGCTCCTCTGGTTCTTTCGCTCCTCTGGTTCTCTCGCTTCTCTGGTTCTCTCGCTCCTCTGGATCTCTCGCTCCTCTGGATCTCTCGCTCCTCTGGTTCTGTCTCTCCTCTGGTTCTTTCGCTCCTCTGGTTCTTTCGCTCCTCTGGTTCTCTCGCTTCTCTGGTTCTCTCGCTCCTCTGGATCTCTCGCTCCTCTGGATCTCTCGCTCCTCTGGTTCTGTCTCTCCTCTGGTTCTTTCGCTCCTCTGGTTCTTTCGCTCCTCTGGTTCTGTCGCTCCTCTGGTTCTGTCGCTCCTCTGGATCTTTCGCTCCTCTGGTTCTCTCGCTCCTCTGGTTCTGTCTCTCCTCTGGTTCTCTCGCTCCTCTGGATCTCTCGCTCCTCTGGATCTTTCGCTCCTCTGGTTCTGTCGCTCCTCTGGTTCTGTCGCTCCTCTGGATCTTTCGCTCCTCTGGTTCTTTTGCTCCTCTGGTTCTTTTGCTCCTCTGGTTCTCTCGCTCCTCTGGATCTCTCGCTCCTCTGGATCTTTCGCTCCTCTGGTTCTCTCGCTCCTCTGGATCTTTTGCTCCTCTGGTTCTTTCGCTCCTCTGGTTCTCTCGCTCCTCTGGTTCTCTCGCTCCTCTGGTTCTCTCGCTCCTCTGGTTCTTTCGCTCCTCTGGTTCTTTCGCTCCTCTGGTTCTCTTGCTCCTCTGGTTCTCTCGCTCCTCTGGATCTCTCGCTCCTCTGGTTCTCTCGCTCCTCTGGTTCTCTCGCTCCTCTGGTTCTCTCGCTCCTCTGGTTCTTTCGCTCCTCTGGTTCTCTCGCTCCTCTGGTTCTCTCGCTCCTCTGGTTCTCTCGCTCCTCTGGTTCTCTCGCTCCACTGGTTCTTTCGCTCCTCTGGTTCTTTCGCTCCTCTGGTTCTTTCTCAAGATGCTCGTTTCTTTATTCTGCTCTCAGTTCTGAAAGTAACAGGCGTTTTTTGTCAATCATGAAGGAACTGGAACAGTAACTTTCCCTCGGACAAGAGCCAGATGTTCCACCAGCTGCCCACCGGCGCGCTCAACAGGTGACGACTCTCTACAGATCACTCATACTAGAGGAGGCTTTTGGTTCTTGAACATCTGCAATCTTCAACCAGTCCAGTTCTTACACACCCAGAATCTTTTCTTAAAGTCTAAAAATGTTGTGGTGATCTTCGGTTATTTTTGACCCCGAAAAATTGTACACACAAAAAAAAAAAAAAACTTTTTTGAAAAAACTTGAAATGTGTGTGAAATGTTTCTGAACTTGAACACATAAAAAAATCATGGACATGATTCGAAAAGGTTAAATAGTCCTGAAAAAGTAATCATACTTCTCGTGGTCAAAAATGAGCGCATTGGAAATTAATTGGAGACTAATTTCGTCTAGTGGAAGCGTTTGGTACTGCAGCCAAACACAATCTGACTAAAAGCTCATTTTTTGAAATATCATTATCATCTTCATGTAAACTTCAAAAATGTGAATCTGTGAAACGGTGACGGCGTGTGTTTAGTCTATAGATATGAGCATTTGAATATATATGTCTGCAGTCGGCTAGTCTTTCTTTACAAAGCGACATCACCAAATGACTTGTCTGGCTGCAAAATACAGAATTTTTAGTCGTTTCCGCGTATCCATGTGGACCGGAATCATTTTGATAATGTTGTATCTGTACAGAGGTGAAGGGAAGGAGGCGGAGTATTGAATATTATGGTCAATTATGCCAAACAATCTGAGATGCTTGATTAATTTAGAGATTGTATGGTTTTGTTCTGAATGCATATATGGTATTAATTTTGCTTATGCAAGTCTTATAAAAGATCTTAAACCAGGATCAGTAAATCCCAGATTTTTGACCCTGTTTTGATGTGGATTTGACCCGTCTGGTTTTGTGTGTCCGCAGAACGAACTCGGATTCTGCGCTGCACACGAGTGTGATGAACCCGCCGTCTGCAGACCCGTTCTCTGTGCAGGGCCGACGGGCTGGTCAGTGGCTTCGACACGCCTCACATGTGACCGTCAGCATGTGTGTGTGAGTGTGTGAGTGGGTTCTGACAGGTTCTGTTCTCCTCCTGCAGTTTTCTCCTATCCGGTTCCTCCCATCGAGGAGAACGGCCCGAGCGACGGACGCCTGCTCAAACCCTGGGACTCCAGGAAGGTGTGTGTGTGTGTGTGTGTGTGTGTGATCAAATGTCTTCACAAAGACAGTAAAAGCTACTGAATAATGCCTTAATGAAAGCTCAGCTCAGTGTGACACAACAGAAGTCAGTGCACATACAATACTATTATTTACTCATTTTAAGAAGCTGAATCCAAAAATAGTGCCCTAGTTTTGCTCTAGCGTGTCACTTTCTTATAAAACATGATGTGCATTTTGAAGCATTTTTGCTTTCAGCAAGCATTTGTAAGGTGAGAAAGAGACAAAACCCTGATTCCCGTCTTCCTTTGAGCCGGTTACAACCGTTCAATTCTCATCCCATTTTAACATGCATGACATTATATTTAATAATTGATATTTAACAATTAAACATATTATTATATCATGCCTGATCCTGATTTCAGGGTTGTATTTATGGCCAGTGACAGAAGAAAGTGTAAACATGACCCAGATGTTCTGCTAAGTGTGTTTTCTACTCTGTAGTCAGGGTCTGGAAGCCTGAACTCCGTTCATTTCTCCATAAGGAAACTGATATTGAACAATAGCTTATAAAGTGTTAAAGTCAGCCCTACTGTGAGAGACGAGGTTGTTAACCGATGGTATTTGCTTCTGTTGAAGCCGTCAGCCCACATTATTTCAGCTTAGTTTTAAAATAATCTGGTGAAAAACTACATTACCCATGATGCTCTACAGAAAATTCCACCAATCAGAGTCGAAACAAGCTAAACATGCTAAAAGAGCTCGTTAGCTCCGCCCACTCCCATGAAGCACTGTATATTCACTAAATATTTGAATATATGTATGCATATTTTGCAATAATCTTCAAATATATTGTTTTTATATTTAATCAACATTTTTAAATCGGTAGTTGTATGTTTCTCCATCATTTTTAATTTGACTATGCTGTTCGCAATGCATCATGGGATTGTAGTTCTTTCCTCGCTAAAGCCGTTGAGATTCACAGTCGTTGTAGTTTGTCTGAGTTTGTCGTCGCTGGTTGGTTTGGTTCATGGCTTAAAGAGGAGACTCTTTTAAATCCCTGTGGGAGAAATGAATGGGAAAATCCTTCCGGGACCAGCGCCGCTGAAAGAGTGGACGGCAC
>NC_137136.1:612500-615000 GCF_949319135.1 Squalius cephalus
TCTCTTAAACTCCAACACTGAAGAGCTGCAGTTCATTTACTGGCCACTAGAGGCCGGCTGCACAAGAGGGTCATTACCCATAAACCCCCATGTTAAAATGCCCAACTTTACAGCAGAAAACACGTGTTTACAGTCTGGTGCAAGAAGTGGCTTTGGTCTATATAGCTAATGTTGCCCTTCATGACGACTGTGAGGGGGGTGTTGTTTTAATAACTCATCCGTTTAAATTATATTAAGCCTTAAAGTTCTGCATAATTAAGGGGCGTGGCCACTTGAGTGACAGGTGTATTGCCACTGATGTCACTACTAGCCGTTTGTCTGCTGTGTGTTAGCGTCACGTCACCTCAGCTAATCCGCCATTTTGCCAATTTTCGTATATCCGGGAGTGACGCTGCCAAGATGGCGACCGCCGGCTCCGCCCACTTTCGGCTTCAGAAACACTACAGCTGACGTCACTTCAGTCTATGGTTTCAGTCTCTGTGTTTATTTGCTGCATATGCGCTGGTTTTCAGGTCAGTATCTGATCGTTACTGTGTGTGTGTGTGTGTGTGTGTGTGTGTGTGTGTGTGTAGTGTGTTTCCCTCTCCAGACCAGCAGGGCGGCGCTGCTCACGGCCCATCAGTGTTGAACACGGGTGGCTCGCTGCCGGATCTGTCCAGTCTGCACTTCCCGTCTCCTCTTCCCACGCCGCTGGACCCGGACGAGCCCGGATACCCGTCGCTCAGCACCGGGAACCTGACCTGCACCCTCACCCAGCTGGGCATCACCAGCGCCTTCCACTCCACAGGTGCGACACATTATTTACACTGTTGCACTGCCGGTTAAAGTTTTTTATGTTTTTAAAAGAAGTTTCTTCTGCTCACCAAGGCTGCATTTATTTGATTAAAAAACAAAACAAAACAAAAAACAGTAATATTGTGAAATATTATTCCAGTGTAAATCATCTGTTTTCTATGTGAATATACAGTAAAGTGTAATTTATTCCTGTGATCAAAGCTGAATGTTCAGCATCATTACTCCAGTCTTCAGTGTCACATGATCCTCCAGAAATCACTCTAATATGATGATTTGATGATCAAGAAACATTTATGATTATCATCAGTGTTGAAAACAGTTATGGACCATTTTTTTTCAGGATTCTTTCATGAATATAAAGTTTAAAAGAACAGCATTTATCTGAAATATAATCTTTTGTAACATAACAAGTGTCTTTACTGTCACTTTTGATCAATTTAATTCATCCTTGATTAATAAAAGTATTGATTTCTGTTTTTTCTTTCCCCAAAAAAATAAATAAAAATGTGAATAAATTATTATTTTTTTTGAACAGTAGTGTTTAATTTTACAAAAGCTTCTATTTCAGATAAATGCTGCAAACATGCCGTCCCCTCCACAGGCTGTGATGCACTGATGTACTGTAACTACACTCGTCAACATCTGAAGTGGATCCTGAAGTTGATATTAAAGTTGTCCTAAGACAAGATCGGTTATTGTTCATAATTCTTGAATAACTTTGATGAACGGCTTTGATCCACTTCGGATGTTGAATACTGTATATTATTGAACCCTCTGGTGCTGTTCGCACGTCGCCGCTCAAAAATGACAGAATCTTTTTTTATTTCGATGAAATTAATGTACTATATTTTAGTTTCGTTTTTATTTTATTTAATATTTTGTATTTTTAGGGGATTTTATGGTACTTAAAGCAACACTAAGGAACATTTTTTACCTTAAAATAATGTTTCCAAAATCGTATCAGTGGTTCATCAAGTCGTAACAGGGTGAAAGGCACTTCTGGGTTCGCTTTGCGGCCCTATATCTGATGTAACCACACTATGCCAGTTTGCCAGATCGGGTCGCGGATTTGTAGTTCGAATGAGACATAAAAAAACTACAAATTTGACTCGCTTTACGGCAAGCGCTACAATAGTCATTATATAGTTTTTCTACGTTTCTGATGTCGCACCACATCATACTTTCATGAAATCATGCATCATACTCTACTTTGTCTGTGGACATCGTTCATTCCACAGCCGGAGCTGGATAAACAGCGAGTGTGTGTGTGTGACAGTAGGCTAAATGATTTACGACAGCGGTAATGGACAATTCCGCTTCCAACCTGTAGGGGGACCGACGAGGAAAAGTTCCTTAGTGTTGCTTTAATTATATTTACACTGTATTTATAATCCATTTATTCACTCTGAGCATAGACCTGAAAATTACATTTCTAACTTAAACTGGTAAATCTTGAACGCTTTAGAGCGACAGACTGAAGTTTGATCTCTTTTGAAAAGTTACAAGTTACACAATTTTACATTTATTGTTATTAAAAATGCACAAAAATGCCATTTTCTATTTTTATATAAAATATATATTTTCAAAGACACATTTTACTCTAAAACTGTGAGAAAATCAAAGCCTTAAATCTAAAGTTGTTTCCCAAATGTCTCAGTAAATGGTCTTTCCGTGAGATGTTGTTCGGCTGCAGTTCCAGACGCTT
>NC_137136.1:620000-622500 GCF_949319135.1 Squalius cephalus
AGGCGCCGGCTCGATCACTTGCATTGCATGTGAACTGGAGGGTGCCGAAACTCAGCTTGTGCCTGAGTTTGAGAAATATGAGCTATCTATTACAGAAAGCTTGAAATGTCTACTTTTAAACGAAAATATTCAAACCAAAATAAATTACTACTAGTCGACTAGAAAAAAAAAATTAGTCGGAGGCAGCCCTTATTCCACATATTTTCGAAGCAGGCTCAGGCCATCTGGGTTGGGCGAGCGACCCTACGGAATGAGTGAGTTCTCACGAGCTCTGATCGGAACAAACCCGAACCACTGTCTGCTGAACTTGCACAGAAACATCAAAATAGACATAGCCAGCTTTTTTAAATTGTTTTTAAAACTAAACATTTAGACTATTTTAGTACAAATTATGAGCTTATTGATGATTTTTGATAATTCTTGACAAAATTAGATTATCTATTAAGTTATATTAAGACGCTACGATGAGCATTTACTACTTTTAAAAAATGCGGGTCAGGAAGCGGGTCGGGTACAATATTTTCTTTTTCTTTTTTTGCGATCCGAGTTGCGGGCGGGTTAGTTGAAAACGTCGGTCGGGTGCGGGTTGTTTATACATTGACCCGCGCATCACTGATACCCAGCCCTAGCAAGAAGTAAAGAGAACTTCTGTTTCATGCTGACTTCAGTGCCTGATTATAGCGAGTGCACTGCAGTAACTCAGTCCAGAACCACTCTGAGAATGAGGCGTATTGACAGTCTCTGGGTTTGCGAGAGGCTCCGGCTCTGAGGTGATCGAGCTGCCGCACGAGACCGCTTGAGAAACATCCATGGGTGTAAGTGTGTGTGACAGGCTGCAGAGCGTTCGCTGAATGAGCTGAGAGACTGTAGTTGATGGAGTCGGTGGAGTGACACGTCAGCGGAGCGTCAGCTGATCATGTTTAGCGATCACTGAACTCCTTTCCATCACTCAGGCTCTATTTCTGGTTACATGAAGTGAAAACTGAAATAGCACTGGACTAGACATGATGATACTTCACTAAATGGAGGAGTGTGTGTGTGTGTGTGTGTGTGTGTGTGTGTGCGCTGTCACTCAGGACACCATGTTCCTGAACTCTCTGCTGGACGACCCGTACCTGGATCTGCAGTTGACCAGCCGCCAGAACCAGAACCTGAGTCTGAGCCAGCAGGTGACACACACACACAGACACACTCACTCACACACACACACACACACACACACACACACACACAGACATACTCACTCACACACACACACACAGACACACTCACTCACTCACTCACTCACACTCACTCACTCACTCACACACTCGTTCCCTGGCTCTAACCCCATCCGTTGTTTGTGTTTGTGTGTTTGTGTGTGTGTGTGTGTGTGTGTGTGTGTGTGTGTGTGTGTGTGTGTGTGTGTGTGTGTGTGTGTGTGTGTGTAGTTGGGTCTGGACTGTCCTGATCTGGGCTCTGGGTCAGGGAAGGCTCCGGGTCAGCAGGGGGCGCTGGAGCTGCTGGACTCCTCAGAGCAACACATGCTCACACACACCCAGAGTCAGGCGTACACAGACGGGCGGCACACGGTGCCCAACATCATCCTGACGGGTGAGTGATCGTCATCTGCGTTCACTAAACTCAAGCCGGTGCACACTGTGCGACTCTAGCCGTCTGGGGCGAGTGTGACCTCTGACGAAGAGTTGACCCTCGGTCCTGCACTGATTCTCCTCCGACCACCGGCAATCAGCGTCGCTTTTCAAGACAAGCCGAGACCAAAATTAACGTTAGAGATTTCTTTGTAGCCGCCGCTTCAATCCCGCGTGTAACGCAGCTCACCGTCACGAGCGTGTCATTGACGGATGATGTAAAACTCCGTCCGTTTTTAACTCTTCTTGACTGTCGTACAGTCTGACATTCATGACAACTGAGCTCTTACAGTGTGACATGGACTACAGCGAGGATCATGTTCCTACAGTCTGACAAGCAACATTCGTAAAGGATGCACAGTGTGAACCCGGCTTACAGGGATAGGTCACCCAAAACTGAACATCAGCCCATGATTTACTCACCCTGAACTCATCCTAGTGTGTATGACATCAGACGAACACAATCAGAGTTATATTAAAAAATGTCCTGGCTCTTCCAAGCTTTATAATGGCAGTGAATTGGTGTCTGTCTTTGGAAGTCCATCAAAGTGCATCTATCCATCATAAAAGTACATCTGTCCATCGTTAAAATGCATCTATCATCATAACAAGTCAAGTCATCTTCATTTATATAGCGCTTTTAACAATGTAGATTGTTTCAAAGCAGGCCTGGATCCGGCAGGCTGCGGGAAAACCTCGGGATAAACAAAGACACTAAAATTAGCGTAGATGCCATTCTTCTCATGATGTAACGAGTACATCAGGATTTATGGGAAGTGTTCCCGGTTCCGGCTGGCCTGATCTATGCAGCCTAACACTGAATTATAGAAGTCTATAATGTATTATGTGTATGCTAGGTCAAAGAGATG
>NC_137136.1:635000-650000 GCF_949319135.1 Squalius cephalus
TGTCTGTGAGTAACTGTGTGATAGTGATGATGTTTAGCCGCGATCTGAAAGTGTTTATAGAGGCGAGTGTCTGTATTAATAACACAGATGTGTGTGTGTGTGTGTGTGTGTGCAGCTGCAGATGAGCGGATGTGAGTCCGAGGGAAACTCTTGAGTTGTTCAGCTCAGGCGTTTGAGGAAGTGGATGTTGAAAGTGCTTAGAAAGAGCCAAATGCAGCGCTGACAGGAAACGCATCACTGCTGAAACAGGAAGTGGAGTTTTCTAGTGGAGACACCTGAGGTCGTGTGTTTAATTCAGGGTGAGTCTTCATGTGAGGCGGCCTCAGGTTGGGTTTGGAATAACAGATGCTCGTAATACTCAATGCCAACTCTGAATTATGGCAAATATCCAGTTCTGAAAAGTAAAGGAGGCACTTGTGAGAAACCGGAAGTGACAATTGGGACTCCATACTGTCTCATGAACTTTGACCTCATTGTCATAAGTCCAGAAAAGTGTGAGTGCACATGGGTCTAGATCAATGCTCTATCGCCCTGCCGCAGTGTGTGTGTGTGTGTGTGTGTTCCTCTGTCCTGCGTCAGCGATCTGTTGATCTGTGGATGGATTCACTGCTGCTTTACTTCAGTGTGTGAGTGTGTGAGTGTGTGTGTGTACTTCAGTGTGTGTGTACTTCAGTGTGTGTGTACTTCAGTGTGTGTGTGTACTTCAGTGTGTGTGTACTTCAGTGTGTGTGTACTTCAGTGTGTGTGTACTTCAGTGTGTGTGTACTTCAGTGTGTGTACTTCAGTGTGTGTACTTCAGTGTGTGTACTTCAGTGTGTGTACTTCAGTTGAGTGTGTGTGTGTGTTGATCTGTCGATGGATTCACTGCTGCTTTACTTCAGTGTGTGTGTACTTCAGTGTGTGTACTTCAGTTGAGTGTGTGTGTGTGTGTGTGTGTGTGTGTGTGTGTGTGTGTGTGTGTTGATCTGTGGATGGATTCACTGCTGCTGTACTTCAGAGTGTGTGTGTGTGTGTGTGTGTGTTGATCTGTGGATGGATTCACTGCTGCTGTACTTCAGAGTGTGTGTGTGTGTGTGTGTGTGTGTGTGTGTTGATCTGTGGATGGATTCACTGCTGCTGTACTTCAGTGTGTGTGTGTGTGTGTGTGTGTGTGTGTGTTGATCTGTGGATGGATTCACTGCTGCTGTACTTCAGTGTGTGTGTGTGTGTATGTGTGTGTGTTGATCTGTGGATGGATTCACTGCTGCTGTACTTCAGTGTGTGTGTGTGTGTGTGTGTGTGTGTGTGTGTACTCCAGTGTGTGTGCTTCAGTTGAGTGTGTGTGTGTGTTGATCTGTGGATGGATTCACTGCTGCTGTACTTCAGTGTGTGTGTGTGTGTGTGTGTGTGTGTGTGTGTGTGTGTGTGTGTGTGTTGATCTGTGGATGGATTCACTGCTGCTGTACTTCAGTGTGTGTGTGTGTGTGTGTGTGTGTGTGTGTGTGTGTTGATCTGTGGATGGATTCACTGCTGCTGTACTTCAGTGCTGTTCCTGTGTTTGATGTGACGGTCCTGTAAGAGTTCTGCTCAGAATCATGATTATCTGACTGTGTTTACTTGACATCAAACTAAATTCATTCAAAAACATGATGGTTGCTGTAATTCTGCCAATCTCTACACACTCTTCTATTTACCAGGAGAATATCGATGCTGCTTTTGGTTATACAATGAGTGAGAGTGTATATTCATGAGTATGGGGGAGAGTATGGGGGAGAGTATGGAGGGAGAGTATGGGGGAGAGTGTGGGGCGAGAGTATGGGCGTGAGTATGGGCGTGAGTATGGGCGTGAGTATGGGGGAGAGTATGGGCGAGAGTATGGGGGAGAGTGTGGGGGAGAGTATGGCGGAGAGTAAGGCGCGAGAGTGTGGGGGAGAGTGTGGGGGAGAGTATGGGGGAGAGTATGGGGGAGAGTATGGGCGAGAGTATGGGCGAGAGTATGGGGGAGAGTATGGGCGAGAGTATGGGGGAGAGTATGGAGGGAGAGTATGGGGGAGAGTGTGGGGCGAGAGTATGGGCGTGAGTATGGGGGAGAGTATGGGGGAGAGTATGGGCGAGAGTGTGGGGGAGAGTATGGGGGAGAGTATGGGCGAGAGTATGGGGGAGAGTGTGGGGGAGAGTATGGGGGGGAGAGTATGGGCGAGAGTATGGCGGAGAGTAAGGCGCGAGAGTGTGGGGGAGAGTGTGGGGGAGAGTATGGGGGAGAGTATGGGCGAGAGTGTGGGCGAGAGTATGGGGGAGAGTATGGGCGAGAGTATGGGGGAGAGTATGGAGTGAGAGTATGGAGTGAGTATGGGCGAGAGTATGGGCGAGAGTATGGGCGAGAGTATGGGCGAGAGTATGGGCGAGAGTATGGGCGAGAGTATGGGCGAGAGTATGGGCGAGAGTATGGGCGAGAGTATGGGCGAGAGTATGGGCGAGAGTATGGGCGAGAGTATGGGCGAGAGTATGGAGTGAGAGTATGGGCGAGAGTATGGGGGAGAGTATGGGGGAGAGTATGGGGGAGAGTATGGGGGAGAGTATGGGCGAGAGTATGGGCGAGAGTATGGGCGAGAGTATGGGCGAGAGTATGGGCGAGAGTATGGAGTGAGAGTATGGGCGAGAGTATGGGCGAGAGTATGGGCGAGAGTATGGGCGAGAGTATGGGCGAGAGTATGGGCGAGAGTATGGGCGAGAGTATGGGCGAGAGTATGGGCGAGAGTATGGGCGAGAGTATGGAGTGGGAGTATGGGGGAGAGTATGAGGGAGAGTATGGAGGGAGAGTATGGGGGAGAGTGTGGCGGAGAGTGTGGGGGAGAGTGTGGCGGAGAGTGTGGGGCGAGAGTGTGGGGGAGAGTGTGGGGGAGAGTATGGGGGGGGGAGTATGGGCGAGAGTATGGCGGAGAGTAAGGCGCGAGAGTGTGGGGGAGAGTATGGGGGGGAGAGTATGGGCGAGAGTATGGGCGAGAGTATGGAGTGGGAGTATGGGGGAGAGTATGAGGGAGAGTATGGGGGAGAGTATGAGGGAGAGTATGGAGGGAGAGTATGGGGGAGAGTGTGGCGGAGAGTGTGGGGCGAGAGTGTGGGGGAGAGTGTGGGGGAGAGTATGGGGGGGGGGTATGGGCGAGAGTATGGCGGAGAGTAAGGCGCGAGAGTGTGGGGGAGAGTATGGGGGGGAGAGTATGGGGGAGAGTATGGGGGAGAGTATGGGCGAGAGTATGGGGGAGAGTATGGGCGAGAGTATGGGGGAGAGTATGGGCGAGAGTATGGAGTGAGAGTATGGGCGAGAGTATGGGGGAGAGTATGGGGGAGAGTATGGGCAAGAGTATGGAGTGAGAGTATGGGCGAGAGTATGGGCGAGAGTATGGGGGAGAGTATGGGCGAGAGTATGGGCGAGAGTATGGAGTGAGAGTATGGGCGAGAGTATGGGCGAGAGTATGGCGGAGAGTGTGGGGCGAGAGTGTGGGGGAGAGTATGGGCGAGAGTATGGAGTGAGAGTATGGGGGGGAGTATGGGGGAGAGTATGAGGGAGAGTATGGAGGGAGAGTATGGGCGAGAGTATGGCGGAGAGTATGGGCGAGAGTGTGGGGGAGAGTATGGGGGAGAGTATGGGGGGGGGGAGTATGGGCGAGAGTATGGCGGAGAGTAAGGCGCGAGAGTGTGGGGGAGAGTATGGGGGAGAGTATGGGGGGGGGGAGTATGGGCGAGAGTATGGCGGAGAGTAAGGCGCGAGAGTGTGGGGGAGAGTATGGGGGGGAGAGTATAGGGGAGAGTATGGGCGAGAGTATGGGGGAGAGTATGGGCGAGAGTATGGAGTGAGAGTATGGGCGAGAGTATGGGCGAGAGTATGGGCGAGAGTATGGGCGAGAGTATGGGGGAGAGTATGGGGGAGAGTATGGAGTGAGAGTATGGGCGAGAGTATGGGCGAGAGTATGGGCGAGAGTATGGGCGAGAGTATGGGCGAGAGTATGGAGTGAGAGTATGGGCGAGAGTATGGGGGAGAGTATGGGGGAGAGTATGGGCGAGAGTATGGGCGAGAGTATGGAGTGAGAGTATGGGCGAGAGTATGGGCGAGAGTATGGGGGAGAGTATGGGGGAGAGTATGGGCGAGAGTATGGAGTGAGAGTATGGGCGAGAGTATGGGCGAGAGTATGGCGGAGAGTGTGGGGCGAGAGTATGGGGGGAGAGTATGGGCGAGAGTATGGGGGGAGAGTATGGGCGTGAGTATGGGGTGAGAGTATGGGGTGAGAGTATGGGGTGAGAGTATGGGGTGAGAGTATGGGGTGAGAGTATGGGGTGAGAGTATGGGGTGAGAGTATGGGGTGAGAGTATGGGGTGAGAGTATGGGGTGAGAGTATGGGGGAGAGTATGGGGAGAGTATGGAGTGAGAGTATGGGCGAGAGTATGGGCGAGAGTATGGGGAGAGTATGGGGAGAGTATGGGGTGAGAGTATGGGGGAGAGTATGGGCGAGAGTATGGGGGAGAGTATGGGGGAGAGTATGGGGGAGAGTATGGAGTGAGAGTATGGGCGAGAGTATGGGCGAGAGTATGGAGTGAGAGTGTGGGCGAGAGTGTGGGCGAGAGTGTGGGCGAGAGTGTGGGCGAGAGTGTGGGCGAGAGTGTGGGCGGGAGTGTGGGCGGGAGTGTGGGCGGGAGTGTGGGCGGGAGTGTGGGCGGGAGTGTGGGGGAGAGTGTGGGGGAGAGTGTGGGGGAGAGTGTGGGGGAGAGTATGGGGGGGGGAGGGCGAGAGTATGGCGGAGAGTAAGGCGCGAGAGTGTGGGGGAGAGTATGGGGGGGAGAGTATGGGCGAGAGTATGGGCGAGAGTATGGGGGAGAGTATGGGCGAGAGTATGGAGTGAGAGTATGGGGGAGAGTATGGGGGAGAGTATGGGCGAGAGTATGGAGTGAGAGTATGGGCGAGAGTATGGGGGAGAGTATGGGCGAGAGTATGGGCGAGAGTATGGAGTGAGAGTATGGGCGAGAGTATGGGCGAGAGTATGGCGGAGAGTGTGGGGCGAGAGTGTGGGGGAGAGTATGGGCGAGAGTATGGAGTGAGAGTATGGGGGGGAGTATGGGGGAGAGTATGAGGGAGAGTATGGAGGGAGAGTATGGGCGAGAGTATGGCGGAGAGTATGGGCGAGAGTGTGGGGGAGAGTATGGGGGAGAGTATGGGGGGGGGAGTATGGGCGAGAGTATGGCGGAGAGTAAGGCGCGAGAGTGTGGGGGAGAGTATGGGGGGGAGAGTATAGGGGAGAGTATGGGCGAGAGTATGGGCGAGAGTATGGGGGAGAGTATGGGCGAGAGTATGGAGTGAGAGTATGGGCGAGAGTATGGGCGAGAGTATGGGCGAGAGTATGGGGGAGAGTATGGGGGAGAGTATGGGGAGAGTATGGGGGAGAGTATGGGGAGAGTATGGGGGAGAGTATGGGGGAGAGTATGGGGGAGAGTATGGGGGAGAGTATGGAGTGAGAGTATGGAGGAGAGTATGGAGTGAGAGTATGGGCGAGAGTATGGGGGAGAGTATGGAGTGAGAGTATGGGGGAGAGTATGGGGAGAGTATGGGGAGAGTATGGGGAGAGTATGGGGGAGAGTATTGGGGAGAGTATGGGCGAGAGTATGGAGTGAGAGTATGGGGGAGAGTATGGGGAGAGTATGGAGTGAGAGTATGGGGGAGAGTATGGGGGAGAGTATGGGCGAGAGTATGGAGTGAGAGTATGGAGTGAGAGTATGGAGTGAGAGTATGGAGTGAGAGTATGGGGAGAGTATGGAGTGAGAGTATGGGGAGAGTATGGAGTGAGAGTATGGGCGAGAGTATGGGGAGAGTATGGGGAGAGTATGGGGAGAGTATGGGGAGAGTATGGAGTGAGAGTATGGGGGAGAGTATGGGGGAGAGTATGGGGAGAGTATGGAGTGAGAGTATGGGGGAGAGTATGGGGGAGAGTATGGGGGAGAGTATGGGGAGAGTATGGGGGAGAGTATGGGCGAGAGTATGGGCGAGAGTATGGGGGAGAGTATGGAGTGAGAGTATGGAGTGAGAGTATGGAGGAGAGTATGGAGTGAGAGTATGGGCGAGAGTATGGGGGAGAGTATGGGGAGAGTATGGGGGAGAGTATGGGGGAGAGTATGGGGGAGAGTATGGGGAGAGTATGGGGAGAGTATGGGGGAGAGTATGGGGGAGAGTATGGGGAGAGTATGGGGGAGAGTATGGGGAGAGTATGGGCGAGAGTATGGGCGAGAGTATGGAGTGAGAGTATGGGCGAGAGTATGGAGTGAGAGTATGGGCGAGAGTATGGAGTGAGAGTATGGGCGAGAGTATGGAGTGAGAGTATGGGCGAGAGTATGGGCGAGAGTATGGAGTGAGAGTATGGAGTGAGAGTATGGGCGAGAGTATGGGCGAGAGTATGGGCGAGAGTATGGAGTGAGAGTATGGAGTGAGAGTATGGAGTGAGAGTATGGAGTGAGAGTATGGGGGAGAGTATGGGGGAGAGTATGGAGTGAGAGTATGGAGTGAGAGTATGGAGTGAGAGTATGGGGGAGAGTATGGAGTGAGAGTATGGGGAGAGTATGGGGAGAGTATGGGGGAGAGTATGGGGAGTATGGGGAGAGTATGGGGGAGAGTATGGAGTGAGAGTATGGGGGAGAGTATGGAGTTAGAGTATGGGCGAGAGTATGGAGTGAGAGTATGGGGAGAGAGTATGGGAAGAGTATGGAGTGAGAGTATGGAGTGAGAGTATGGGGGAGAGTATGGAGTGAGAGTATGGAGTGAGAGTATGGGCGAGAGTATGGGCGAGAGTATGGAGTGAGAGTATGGAGTGAGAGTATGGAGTGAGAGTATGGGCGAGAGTATGGAGTGAGAGTATGGGCGAGAGTATGGGCGAGAGTATGGAGTGAGAGTATGGGCGAGAGTATGGAGTGAGAGTATGGAGTGAGAGTATGGAGTGAGAGTATGGAGTGAGAGTATGGAGTGAGAGTATGGAGTGAGAGTATGGGGGAGAGTATGGAGTGAGAGTATGGGGAGAGTATGGGGGAGAGTATGGGGAGAGTATGGGGAGAGTATGGGGGAGAGTATGGAGTGAGAGTATGGGGGAGAGTATGGAGTGAGAGTATGGGCGAGAGTATGGAGTGAGAGTATGGGGAGAGAGTATGGGAAGAGTATGGAGTGAGAGTATGGAGTGAGAGTATGGGGGAGAGTATGGAGTGAGAGTATGGGCGAGAGTATGGAGTGAGAGTATGGAGTGAGAGTATGGAGTGAGAGTATGGAGTGAGAGTATGGAGTGAGAGTATGGAGTGAGAGTATGGAGTGAGAGTATGGAGTGAGAGTATGGAGTGAGAGTATGGAGTGAGAGTATGGAGTGAGAGTATGGAGTGAGAGTATGGAGTGAGAGTATGGAGTGAGAGTGAGTATGAGTGTGTGTGTTTGTGAATATGAGTGTGTTTGTGAGTATGAGTGTGTGAGTATGAGTGTGTGAGTATGAGTGTGTGAGTATGAGTGTGTGAGTATGAGTGTGTGAGTATGAGTGTGTGAGTATGAGTGTGTGAGTGTGAGTGTGTGTGAGTGTGAGTGTGTATGAGTGTGTATGAGTATGAGTGTGTTTGTGAGTATGAGTGTGTTTGTGAGTATGATGTTTTATTTATTTTGAACAGACATTTAGTGCAAATTACAGTTTGTTCCACCTCACAGCATTCAGTCTCCCTGAGGTAGTTGTGCAGTGCAGCCTCATATAGAATAATAAAAAATAAAACTTGTGCAGAGATTAGTTTACACTCCTGTAGTGTGTTCCTGCTGAGCTCCGGTGATTGACAGGTCTGGATGATGTCCTCTGCCCTCTACCCCTCATTATAGCAGTGGAAACCACTTAAAGTACTCCGTCATTTATGGTCATACAGAGAAGAGTAATGCATCGACCGTTCAAGATTTCAAGGGTCTGTTATTATTTGTGTACAGTACACTCACAATAACAACAAATCATTGTGCGTTTGTAAAACAAACAGGATGCCGCTTTCTGTCGTCCCAGTTCCCTCTCAGTGAAGTTTGTGGAGCGTGTAAAAAATTAATCGAAACTCAGAGTATGAGCTACTGGCAAACTCTTGAGTGCTTATGAAATCTTGTTTTGTGTTGGTGCGTAAATCGTCTCTTCTTCTACTCTTTTTCCTCTTGTAGTGGTTAGCAAACAGCATTGCATTACCGTGCGCCCCCTTCTGGACTGGAGTGTGTATCGCGTCTGACTGCATGAACCCAACCGTGAATACATGTACCGTTACACCGCTAATTTATATATATATGTATGTATGCAAATGTGTGTCTGTATATAATATGTATGCGTGTGTGTTTATATATAGATATCTTTTTTTTTTCCCGTTATACTGAGATGTACTTCACAATATGGAAGAAAATATTTGTCACTAATTACATTTAAAAATTTAGATAAATATTTTATTATGAACATAATAACATTTAATTAAAATGATTCAATGAAATAATTAAAATAATTAAGTTTCAAGAACTGAGTTTTCCAGTAGGTCATCATTATTTTAAACTGTTTCTCAGTGTGTGTTTGTGCCGGAAACGTTTCTTCTGGTCTGATTTGTGAGCGGTCGTGGAGGAAGTGAACGAGCGATCTGTTGTTTCCTCAGTTCCTGCACGTGTTCTCGCTGAAACACTCGTGTTCGCGGGTTTACTCGCAGGAGTGATGAGAGATGGTGAGAGTTTCACCGGGTCGTTTCTTCACTTCATCAGATCGAGCTCGTGTCGCTCTCGGTTCTCTCGCTGACTGTGACTCGGGTTGATGATATCAAACGTCACATGACCTCAGATCGGCGAGGAACAGTGAACATCTGTCCAGGTGAGCAGAGGTTTGATGGGATGTTTGATTAAATCCTCAGTTATCCCGGTTTCTTCCCACGGCGGGATGTCCGGTTCTGAGCCCGTTGCCGTGACGACCTGCATGTGTTTTGTGGATGTGAATCCCTGAGTGTGACGGATGCAGTTCAGGCTGTCATCAGGTGTCCTGCGCGGTGACCTTTGACCCGTGTGGTGCAGATCAGATAGATGTGTGTGTGTGTTTGAGAGGAGAGTGTGTGTGTGTGTGTGTTTGAGAGGAGAGTGTGTGAGAGTGTGTGTGTGTGTGTGTGTGTGTGTGTGTTTGAGAGGAGAGTGTGTGAGAGTATGTGTGTGTGTGTGTGTGAGATTGAGTGTGTGTGTGTTTGTTATTGTGATTTTTGAGGACAGAAATGTGTATAATGACGTGGGTATTACACTGGTATTACAACATGAACGTGATTTATCTGAACATTTCCTGAGTCATCACACTAAACAGTGTTTTATTAAATATGTAAAACTGCATAAAGTTTCCTGTGATGGGTAGGTTTAGGGGTCGGGTTAGTGTGTGTGTGTGTGTGTGTGTGTGTGTGTGTGTGTGTGTGTGAGTGTGATGGGTAGGTTTAGGGGTCGGGTTAGTGTGTATGTGTGTGTGTGTGTGTGTGTGTGTGTGTGTGAGTGTGATGGGTAGGTTTAGGGGTCGGGTTAGTGTGTGTGTGTGTGTGTGTGTGTGTGTGTGTGTGATGGGTAGGTTTAGGGGTCGGGTTAGTGTGTGTGTGTGTGTGTGTGTGTGTGTGTGAGAGAGAGAGAGAGTGTGAGTGTGAGTGTGTGTGAGAGTGTAAGCAACAACTTACTTAATTTAGATTTATTTGGCCGCAAAACAAAACATAATATCTTATGGCACTTTACTCATCTAGTAAATGCTCCTTGATTTAAGAATATTTAGATGGATGGACTGGAAACAAGACAGAAACACTAAGTAAGAAAAACATTTTTTGCAGTGTATTCTTAAATGATGAAAGTTGAATGATCTCCATTGATTAGCCCTGCGTTGTAACGGAGTGTGTGTGTCTGCAGTGGTGTCGGAGTGTGTGTGTCTGCAGTGGTGTGTAACGGAGTGTGTGTGTCTGCAGTGGTGTGTATTGGAGTGTGTTGTGTCTGCAGTGGTGTGTATTGGAGTGTGTGTGTCTGCAGTGGTGTGTATTGGAGTGTGTGTGTCTGCAGTGGTGTTTAACGGAGTGTGTGTGTCTGCAGTGGTGTTTAGACCGGCGTGATGGCGGAGGAGCGATGTCCGCAGCTGGTGGATTACTTCGTGGTGGCGGGTCTGGCGAGCGACTCCTCCCCGCGGGTCGAGGAGGGTCATCAGAGGGGCGTTCGGGCGCTGCAGCCCGTCACAGACCTCGCAGTGATCGCCCGAGGGCTCGGAGAGGACGTCCCCGAGGGCTTCACATGCATCGAGAAAACACAAGCCGGCCACCCGGCGGAGCTGAGCGCAGGACTGATGAACAACACACACATGTTCCTGTGCTACAGGAGAGGATACGACAAGCCTCCGATCGTAGAGCTCGGGTGAGACACACTGAAACTTCTAGAAAAACTGAACATTTTCGATTGAAAAATAGTATCTTGAATGTAACTCGACACCCTTGCCTCATTTAGTATGCGCCGTTCTATGAATATGCAAATGAGCCCCGCCTCCACTCACTCCCTCAGCTCAGAGATCCACTGGTTGACGATCACACGTTGATCTGATTGGTTACAAGGTAGTTTGTGACGTCAGAAACACCAGCGATTTCACACCGTGTTTTTTTTTTTTGGGTTCACTGCAGTTCTAAAGGTACAATATGTAAGTTTTTCGCATTTTCAAAACAATAACAAAGACGAAGCTTGATGATGCTATGAAGGAGAGTGGAACTATGGGAGATGTCGTTTTCACCGTCCAGAGATGTGTGGAGTTCACGAATCATAGAAATGATATATCAGCTAATAAATTACTTTTTGTAAAACCTGTACGCTTGATCACACTAGTTTATATCATCGTAATGAATTAGCAGCGAGGAACGTGAAATGTAATGCTATTAGCCTTTTACTGATATGCGACTGTTTGTCAAATGATGTGGTGGGTTAATGCTGTGCAGTTTTACACGTTTAAAACAATCGTACTAAAAGTAATGTAATGGCTAAATATTTTTTAAAACACCACGCTGATATTGATCCTTGTTTTATTTCTCCGTTTGTCCCAAAGCCTGCTTGCCTACGCAGTTGAGCTACGTTTTTTTGGATTATCTGAACTTGCCAATCAATAATCGTGAACCATGATGACTGAACGACACAACAGCGCGTGCGAGATGCTGTATCATAGATATATAAACAGTGAGGAAAATAAGTATTTGAACACCCTGCTATTTTGCAAGTTCTCCCACTTGGAAATCATGGAGGGGTCTGAAATTGTCATCGTAGGTGCATGTCCACTGTGAGAGACATAATCTAAAAAAAAAAATCCAGAAATCACAATATATGATTTTTTAACTATTTATTTGTATGATACAGCTGCAAATAAGTATTTGAACACCTGTCTATCAGCTAGAATTCTGACCCTCAAAGACCTGTTAGTCTGCCTTTAAAATGTCCACCTCCACTCCATTTATTATCCTAAATTAGATGCACCTGTTTGAGGTCGTTAGCTGCATAAAGACACCTGTCCACCCCATTCAATCAGTAAGAATCCAACTACTAACATGGCCAAGACCAAAGAGCTGTCCAAAGACACTAGAGACAAAATTGTACACCTCCACAAGGCTGGAAAGGGCTACGGGGAAATTGCCAAGCAGCTTGGTGAAAAAAGGTCCACTGTTGGAGCAATCATTAGAAAATGGAAGAAGCTAAACATGACTGTCAATCTCCCTCGGACTGGGGCTCCATGCAAGATCTCACCTCGTGGGGTCTCAATGATCCTAAGAAAGGTGAGAAATCAGCCCAGAACTACACGGCAGGAGCTGGTCAATGACCTGAAAAGAGCTGGGACCACCGTTTCCAAGGTTACTGTTGGTAATACACTAAGACGTCATGGTTTGAAATCATGCATGGCACGGAAGGTTCCCCTGCTTAAACCAGCACATGTCAAGGCCGTCTTAAGTTTGCCAATGACCATTTGGATGATCCAGAGGAGTCATGGGAGAAAGTCATGTGGTCAGATGAGACCAAAATAGAACTTTTTGGTCATAATTCCACTAAACGTGTTTGGAGGAAGAAGAATGATGAGTACCATCCCAAGAACACCATCCCTACTGTGAAGCATGGGGGGGGTAGCATCATGCTTTGGGGGTGTTTTTCTGCACATGGGACAGGGCGACTGCACTGTATTAAGGAGAGGATGACCGGGGCCATGTATTGCGAGATTTTGGGGAACAACCTCCTTCCCTCAGTTAGAGCATTGAAGATGGGTCGAGGCTGGGTCTTCCAACATGACAATGACCCGAAGCACACAGCCAGGATAACCAAGGAGTGGCTCTGTAAGAAGCATATCAAGGTTCTGGCGTGGCCTAGCCAGTCTCCAGACCTAAACCCAATAGAGAATCTTTGGAGGGAGCTCAAACTCTGTGTTTCTCAGCGACAGCCCAGAAACCTGACTGATCTAGAGAAGATCTGTGTGGAGGAGTGGGCCAACATCCCTCCTCAGTGTGTGCAAACCTGGTGAAAAACTACAGGAAACGTTTGACCTCTGTAATTGCAAACAAAGGCTACTGTACCAAATATTAACATTGATTTTCTCAGGTGTTCAAATACTTATTTGCAGCTGTATCATACAAATAAATAGTTAAAAAATCATACATTGTGATTTCTGGATTTTTTTTTTTATATTATGTCTCTCACAGTGGACATGCACCTACGATGACAATTTCAGACCCCTCCATGATTTCCAAGTGGAAGAACTTGCAAAATAGCAGGGTGTTCAAATACTTATATTCCTCACTGTACATAGATCTCATTAGCGGATTATGTATAGCAGCCCACTGAACCAATCTTTAATGGGGCATCTATGTGTGTATATATATATATAATATGGTTTCTACAAGTGTAAACCCAGCCATTATTTAAAACTGGAATTTCTCTTGATTTACAAATCCTTGGGAACTTTTGGGATACTGTGAGTACACAACTGTAGGAAATATATCACACTGTGCAAGTGGTTTATTACATAAATATTTTATTACAAAAATCTTACATATTGTACCTTTTAAGGAGAAAATACTCAGCAATGGTGTCGACTTATGAATTTACACATGGTTTGTCTTAAAGCGTATTAAAAACACCACGTAGACACTTAAACAACATTAAAAGATGGATTTTCAACACAGGAGGACTTTAATAAAGGGATACAAGGAGACATTTACAAGCAAAATAGTTTAATCTATTAGTGTACAATATAGACACAAATATCATTAAAGGTCCCATGACATGAAAATGTCACTTTATGAGGTTTTTTAACCTTAATATGAGTTCCCCTAGCCTGCCTATGGTCCCCCAGTGGCTAGACGTTTTGATAGGTGCAAACCAAGCCTATTTTTGAGAAAATGAAAGCTCAGACTGGGAATTTAGAATCTTTCCCTAATGTCGTCATACGGTGAAAGGTCACCTCCCCTTTCTCTTCTTTGCCCGCAAAGAGAATTTTGCCGCCCATGAGAAAATGAGCGGCACGAGCACGATATTGGTTTTTCCTCGAGAGACATCATGGCTTGCAAACGAGCGAAGCATGGCAGTCGCTCAGTGTTTGGATGTACAAATCAACACAAAGGTATTGTTTTAGTTCCTTCATCCGAGCCTCTGAAGAACCAGTGGGTTATGGGAATGTCTGATGTGTAATTGTTCAAGTTCAGACAGATAATCTTTCTCTCAAAGTCGTTCAATACTGTTTATGCATCAGTAAATCAAGCCAGTGACTAAACGATCAACTTCACGTCGTTTCTCTAAATAATCTTACTTATGCTGTGATTAATATATATACAGAAAGCGATCAAAGAACAATCCCTTTCCAATCGCCCAAGCTGTCAATCACACAGCGCGAGTTTATCTGGACACTTGCCGAAACTCGTTGTGAAATCAATGACGCTGTTACACTGCACAACGAAGCTCTTACTGTACTTACCTCATGTTTGCATTGGTGAATTCATTAGTGAGAGTACAGAAACTGCGTTGCAATGATAAGATCTTCATTCACGAGATCAACAGACTGTCATCTGCTCAATGCTCATCACTGCAACCTTTTATGTGATGGGAATAGATCTAAATACTTAAACTTCTCACGATTCGTTAATCCTGATAGCTGTAATAGTAAAAACGTATAATAGCTGTAATAGTAAAAGTTTTCGAGAGATTTCCACATGTAATGCTAGATATTTCATATGCAAGCATGTCAGCCAATCACAGCAGTGGGCATTTACACTGAAGTCTCACAGCCAATCACAGCAGTGGGCGTTTACACTGAAGTCTCACAGCCAATCACAGCAGTGGGCGTTTACACTGAAGTCTCACAGCAGCCAATCACAGCAGTGGGCGTTTACACTGAAGTCTCACAGCAGCCAATCACAGCAGTGGGCGTTTACACTGAAGTCTCACAGCAGCCAATCACAGCAGTGGGCGTTTACACTGAAGTCTCACAGCCAATCACAGCAGTGGGCGTTTACACTGAAGTCTCACAGCCAATCACAGCAGTGGGCGTTTACACTGAAGTCTCACAGCCAATCACAGCAGTGGGCGTTTACACTGAAGTCTCACAGCCAATCACAGCAGTGGGCGTTTACACTGAAGTCTCACAGCAGCCAATCACAGCAGTGGGCGTTTACACTGAAGTCTCACAGCCAATCACAGCAGTGGGCGTTTACACTGAAGTCTCACAGCCAATCACAGCAGTGGGCGTTTACACTGAAGTCTCACAGCAGACACGCCCCTTCAAACAGAGCGTCAAATCAGAGGCTAAAATCAGGCTAGGAAATATGCCTTTTATTTCTAAATTATTTAAAAAAAAAATCTTAAAAACATATTAACATTATAAGGGCACACCCCAGGAAACATTATAAAATAATAAAATAATCCATGTCATGGGACCTTTAAATCAATGCACTTACAAAATAAAATACTCTGCATTTCTCCTCTTCTCTAGTTCTCTT
>NC_137136.1:655000-657500 GCF_949319135.1 Squalius cephalus
TCACGAGACTAAAATATGACGAGATCTCACGAGACTAAAATATGACGAGATCTCACGAGACTAAAATATGACGAGATCTCACGAGACTAAAATATGACGAGATCTCACGAGACTAAAATATGACGAGATCTCACGAGACTAAAATATGACGAGATCTCACGAGACTAAAATATGACGAGATCTCACGAGATCTCATGAGATCTCACAAGACTAAAATGTGACGAGATCTCACGAGACTAAAATATGATGAGATCTCACGAGATCTCATGAGATCTCACGAGACTAAAATATGACGAGATCTCACGAGATCTCATGAGACTAAAATATGACGAGATCTCACGAGACTAAAATATGACGAGATCTCACGAGACTAAAATGTGATGAGATCTCACGAGACTAAAATGTGACGAGATCTCACGAGACTAAAATGTGACGAGATCTCACGAGACTAAAATATGACGAGATCTCACGAGACTAAAATATGACGAGATCTCACGAGACTAAAATATGACGAGATCTCACGAGACTAAAATATGCCGAGATCTCACGAGACTAAAATATGACGAGATCTCACGAGATCTCATGAGATCTCACGAGACTAAAATGTGACGAGATCTCACGAGACTAAAATATGACGAGATCTCACGAGATCTCATGAGATCTCACGAGACTAAAATATGACGAGATCTCACGAGACTAAAATATGACGAGATCTCACGAGATCTCATGAGACTAAAATATGACGAGATCTCACGAGACTAAAATATGACGAGATCTCACGAGATCTCATGAGATCTCACGAGACTAAAATATGACGAGATCTCACGAGACTAAAATATGACGAGATCTCACGAGATCTCATGAGATCTCACGAGACTAAAATATGACGAGATCTCACGAGATCTCATGAGATCTCACAAGACTAAAATGTGACGAGATCTCACGAGACTAAAATATGATGAGATCTCACGAGATCTCATGAGATCTCACGAGACTAAAATATGACGAGATCTCACAAGACTAAAATATGACGAGATCTCACGAGATCTCATGAGATCTCACAAGACTAAAATGTGACGAGATCTCACGAGACTAAAATATGATGAGATCTCACGAGATCTCATGAGATCTCACGAGACTAAAATATGACGAGATCTCACGAGATCTCATGAGACTAAAATATGACGAGATCTCACGAGACTAAAATATGACGAGATCTCACGAGACTAAAATGTGATGAGATCTCACGAGACTAAAATGTGACGAGATCTCACGAGACTAAAATGTGACGAGATCTCACGAGACTAAAATATGACGAGATCTCACGAGACTAAAATATGACGAGATCTCACGAGACTAAAATATGACGAGATCTCACGAGACTAAAATATGCCGAGATCTCACGAGACTAAAATATGACGAGATCTCACGAGATCTCATGAGATCTCACGAGACTAAAATGTGACGAGATCTCACGAGACTAAAATATGACGAGATCTCACGAGATCTCATGAGATCTCACGAGACTAAAATATGACGAGATCTCACGAGATCTCATGAGATCTCACGAGACTAAAATATGACGAGATCTCACGAGATCTCATGAGACTAAAATATGACGAGATCTCACGAGACTAAAATATGACGAGATCTCACGAGACTAAAATATGACGAGATTTCTCGTTGAGTGAAAAGCTGTCTCGTGATTTCGCCAAAACGGAGCCTGAGGGTGAAATTAGCATAGAATATGCCACCGCTACACTCACATTACATTACCTCCACTATCGTTTTGCGTTTTTATTTTTGTTATTTATACTGTTTTTATTTCTCTGTTTAATTTGTGTAAAAGAGTTGAATTATGAGTCGCACACAGCCTCAATCAGAGGTTCTGGAAGCTCATAATTCATGCACAGTAAAGTCTGAAGAGACTCGTGTGAAGACAGTCAGTCGAGTTTGTGGCGAAACCTTTACAGTGCTTGTATATTATTGTCTTTCAGTGCTTTTGATCATTCATACTCATAAAGTAGAGCTGGAATCACATTCATTACAAGATTATTAGTTAAAACATTTCAAAACGCACTTGCAGACTATTTTTCCAGTCAGGAATTTTGTCATTGAGGATTTCTATAAATGATTGTGCAACAATCTCGTCTCGTCTCGTCTCGTGAGATAAGTGTCTCGTCACTCTCCTGATTACTGGTTAATCTGGTGCAGGGTGGGAAATCAAAGCATGAGGTGGAAATCAGTGTGAAATGAACCCAGAGGTGTGTGTGAGTGTGAGTGAGTGTGTGTGTGTGAGAGTGAGTGTGTGAGTGAGTGTGTGAGTGAGTGTGAGTGAGTGTGTGAGTGAGTGTGTGAGTGTGTGTGAGTGAGTGTGTGAGTGAGTGTGTGAGCAGGCCCGTCGCGACAAGGCAGGCAAACCAAGCAATTGCTTGGGGCCCCGAGCTGGCCTGGGGCCCCAAGACAACGACTGGTTAAGAATAAAATGCAACGACAAACT
>NC_137136.1:662500-682500 GCF_949319135.1 Squalius cephalus
CATGCCCTTCATCGTGGGCGTTCACTCCAGCTACTTTGACCTCTACGACCCCCCGTCTGACGTGGTGTGTGTGGACCTCGACACCAACACCATCTTCCAGTGAGTCTTCTGGGAACATACGCGATCATGCGGTGCAGTGCTGGAGGTTTATGGGCGGTGCATTAATATAGAATCAAGACATAGAATTAATATAGAATTAATATAATGCATTAATATAGAATCAAGACATAATCAATATAGAATTAAAATAATTCATCAATATACAGGGTGAGCCATTTATATGGATACACCGTAATAACATGGGAATGGTTGGTGATATTAAAGTCCTGTTTGTGGACTTCTAAATGGCCACCATGGTCACCACCCATCTTGAGGAGTTTGTCCCCTCACATATACTAATGTGCCACAAACAGGACTTTAATATCACCAACCATTCCCATGTTATTACGGTGTATCCATATAAATGGCCCACCCTGTAGAATGAAGACAGAATCAATAGAGAATTAATATAATGCATTAATATAGAATCAAGAGAGAGAATTAATATAATGCATTAATATAGAATAATGACAGAATCAATATAGAATTAATGTAATGGATTAATATAGAATCAAGTCATAGAGTCAATATAATGCATTAATATAGAATCAAGACAGAATTAATATAATGCATTAGTATAGAATGAAGACATAGAATCAATATAGAATTAATATAATGGATTAATATACAGGGTGGGCCATTTATATGGATACACCGTAATAACATGGGAATGGTTGGTGATATTAAAGTCCTGTTTGTGGCACATTAGTATATGTGAGGGGGCAAACTCCTCAAGATGGGTGGTGACCATGGTGGCCATTTAGAAGTCCACAAACAGGACTTTAATATCACCAACCATTCCCATGTTATTACGGTGTAGCCATATAAATGGCCCACCCTGTAGAATCAAGACATAGAGTTAATATAATGCATTAATATAGAATAATGACATAGAATCAATATAGAATTAATATAATGGATTAATATAGAATCAAGACATAGAATCAATATAATGCATTAATATAGAATCAAGACATAGAGTTAATATAATGCATTAATATAGAATAATGACATAGAATCAATATAGAATTAATATAATGGATTAATATAGAATCAAGACATAGAATCAATATAATGCATTAATATAGAATCAAGACATAGAGTTAATATAATGCATTAATATAGAATAATGACATAGAATCAATATAGAATTAATATAATGGATTAATATAGAATCAAGACATAGAATCAATATAATGCATTAATATAGAATCAAGACATAGAGTTAATATAATGCATTAATATAGAATCAAGACATAGAATCAATATATAATTAATGTATTGCATTAATATAGAATGAAGATATATAATTGATATAATGCATTAATATAGAATAAAGACAGAATTAATATAGGATCAAGTTGATATTGACTAATATACACTAATGTTCAAAAGTGTCATCAAAGATGCATTAAACTGATCAAAAATGACAGTAAAGACAGTTATAATGTAACAAAAGATTCTGGTTCATGTTCTTGGCTTTTCTATTCATCAAAGAATCCTGAGAAAGAAAACGCATCACGGTTTTCAACACTTATAATAATCATAAATGTTTCTTGATCATCAGATCCTCATATTAGAGTGATTTCTGAAGGATCATGTGACACTGAAGACTGGAGTAATGATGCTGAACATTCAGCTTTGATCACAGGAATAAATCACACTTTACTGTATATTCACATAGAGAACAGATATTTAAATTCAAATTTTTTTTACTGTATTTCTGATCAAATAAATCCAGCTGAAGAGACAAGTTTTTGTCTGTAAATAATAATGTGCTGAACTTTCTTCGTCCAGGTCTGAAGATAAGAAGCCTCTGTCCTGGAGGTCTTTGCCCAGGAAACATGGGAAAATCCTGCTGAACTCTCTGACCAACCTGAACAAAACTCTGGAGAAGAGTGAGTGAGCGCCTGACACACACAGATGATGTCATTTCCTGTTGACACTAGGGGTGTCACAATATATCGTAATACAAAAATGCAACAATATGCTTCGTGGATAGTGTCAATGTATATAGTTCACCCAAAAAAAATACTGCGTGAGAACTGAGGAGTTTTCAGAGTTTAGTGTCAGTACTACATTAAACTACTATATATAATGTTGAATATAATGTATAATAACACAATGGGTCCTGATAAAGCCAAATGTCTTATGTTATCAATAAAAAGTGGCTTTCATTATTTTAAATATATCTAGTCAGTGCAAGCATATTCATCTAAAATAGAATCATGAATATTGTTATTCTGGTGTCTCTGTTGTTCATTGGGTTTCAGCACCAAGTCCAAGACTATTCATTTACACACACAATGTAATATCAAATTTAGCATTTTAATGAACTGATTTTTTTTTTGTTAACCTGTCTTGGAGTATCGCTATAATATGGTATCATGAGTTCAGCTTTGTGATATGTATCGAGTCGTGACCTGAGGGCATCGTTACACCTCTAGTTGACGTGTGTGTGTGTTTCTCTCGTCCTCATCAGTCTACACGCCGGGTCAGGAGGAGGCCACGCTGGAGTTCCTGCTCACGGATTATGATCTGATCTACGGGCGTCAGAAGCAGCTGGAGCTGGAGATCCAGGAGGCGTTCCTGCGCTTCATGAGCTGTTTACTGAGAGGCTACCGCTCCTTCCTTCTGCCCATCACACAGGCTCCGTCAGACCGGACCACAGACTGCAGCTCCCTCTTCAACCTGCAGGGTGCGCTATACCTTCACATGCAACATTAATCATAGTTTAAAGGGATAGTTCACCCAAAAATGAAAATCAGCCCCTGATTTACTCACCCTGAAGTCATCCTAGTGTATATGACATCAGACGAACACAATCAGAGTTATATTAAAAATATCCTGACTCTTCTAAGCTTTATAATGGCAGTGAATGGCTGTTTCTGTTTTGAAGTCCATAAAAGTGCATCTATCCATCATAAAAGTGCATCTATCCATCATAAATGTGCATCTATCCATGATAAAAGTGCATCTATCCATCATAAAAGTGCATCTATCCATGATAAAAGTGCATCCATCCATCATAAGTGCATCTATCCATCATAAATGTGCATCTATCCATCATAAAAGGGCATCTATCCATCATAAATATGCATCTATCCATGATAAAAGTGCATCTATCCATCATAAAAGTGCATCTATCCATGATAAAAGTGCATCTATCCATGATAAAAGTGCATCTATCCATCATAAGTGCATCCATCCATCATAAGTGCATCCATCCATCATAAAAGTGCATCCGTCCATCATAAGTGCATCCGTCCATCATAAAAGTGCATCTGTCCATCATAAGTGCATCTATCCATCATAAAAGTGCATCTATCCATCATAAAAGTGCATCCATCCGTCATAAAAGTGCATCTGTCCATCATAAAAGTGCATCTATCCATCATAAAAGTGCATCTATCCATCATAAAAGTGCATCTATCCATCATAAAAGTGCATCTGTCCATCATAAAAGTGCATCCGTCCGTCATAAAAGTGCATCTGTCCATCATAAAAGTGCATCTATCCATCATAAAAGTGTATCCGTCCATCATAAAAGTGCATCTATCCATCATAAAAGTGCATCTATCATCATAAAAGTGCATCTGTCATCATAAAAGTGCATCTATCCATCATAAAAGTGCATCTATCAATCATAAAAGTGCATCTATCCATCATAAAAGTGCATCTATCATCATAAAAGTGCATCTGTCCATCATAAAAGCGCATCTGTCATCATAAAAGTGCATCTATCCATCATAAAAGTGCATCTATCAATCATAAAAGTGCATCTATCAATCATAAAAGTGCATCTGTCCATCATAAAAGTGCATCTATCATCATAAAAGTGCATCTGTCCATCATAAAAGTGCATCTATCCATCATAAAAGTGCATCTATCCATCATAAAAGTGCATCTATCAATCATAAAAGTGCATCTATCCATCATAAAAGTGCATCTATCATCATAAAAGTGCATCTGTCCATCATAAAAGTGCATCTGTCATCATAAAAGTGCATCTATCCATCATAAAAGTGCATCTATCAATCATAAAAGTGCATCTATCAATCATAAAAGTGCATCTGTCCATCATAAAAGTGCATCTATCCATCATAAAAGTGCATCTATCCATCATAAAAGTGCATCTATCCATCATAAAAGTGCATCTATCCATCATAAAAGTGCATCCATCCGTCATAAAAGTGCATCTGTCCATCATAAAAGTGCATCTATCCATCATAAAAGTGTATCCGTCCATCATAAAAGTGCATCTATCCATCATAAAAGTGCATCTATCCATCATAAAAGTGCATCTATCATCATAAAAGTGCATCTGTCCATCATAAAAGTGCATCTATCCATCATAAAAGTGTATCCGTCCATCATAAAAGTGCATCTATCCATCATAAAAGTGCATCTATCCATCATAAAAGTGCATCTATCATCATAAAAGTGCATCTGTCCATCATAAAAGTGCATCCGTCCATCATAAAAGTGCATCTGTCCATCATAAAAGTGCATCTGTCCATCATAAAAGTGCATCTGTCATCATAAAAGTGCATCTATCCATCATAAAAGTGCATCCATCCGTCATAAAAGTGCATCTGTCCATCATAAGTGCATCTATCCATCATAAAAGTGCATCTATCCATCATAAAAGTGCATCCATCCGTCATAAAAGTGCATCTGTCCATCATAAAAGTGCATCTATCCATCATAAAAGTGTATCCGTCCATCATAAAAGTGCATCTGTCCATCATAAAAGTGCATCTATCATCATAAAAGTGCATCTGTCCATCATAAAAGTGCATCTATCCATCATAAAAGTGCATCCGTCCATCATAAAAGTGTATCCGTCCATCATAAAAGTGCATCTATCCATCATAAAAGTGCATCTGTCCATCATAAAAGTGCATCTATCCATCATAAAAGTGCATCCGTCCATCATAAAAGTGTATCCGTCCATCATAAAAGTGCATCTATCCATCATAAAAGTGTATCCGTCCATCATAAAAGTGCATCTATCCATCATAAAAGTGCATCCGTCCATCATAAAAGTGCATCCGTCCATCATAAAAGTGCATCTGTCCATCATAAAAGTGCATCTGTCATCATAAAAGTGCATCTATCCATCATAAAAGTGCATCCATCCGTCATAAAAGTGCATCTGTCCATCATAAGTGCATCTATCCATCATAAAAGTGCATCTATCCATCATAAAAGTGCATCCATCCGTCATAAAAGTGCATCTGTCCATCATAAAAGTGCATCTGTCCATCATAAAAGTGCATCTGTCATTATAAAAGTGCATCTGTCATTATAAAAGTGCATCTGTCCATCATAAAAGTGCATCTGTCCATCATAAAAGTGCATCTGTCCATCATAAAAGTGCATCTGTCCATCATAAAAGTGCATCTGTCATTATAAAAGTGCATCTGTCATTATAAAAGTGCATCTGTCCATCATAAAAGTGCATCTATCATCATAAAAGTGCATCTGTCCATCATAAAAGTGCATCTGTCCATCATAAAAGTGCATCTGTCCATCTCAGATTGTGTTTGTCTGAGAGAAGAATGTCATATACACTAGGATGTCTTCAGGGTGAGTAAATCGTGGGATAATGTTCAATTTTGGGTGAACTATCCCTTTAATTGTGATCGCGATTGCTGCTTCTCTCGATTAACACCGCGTATTGCGATAAGATTCTTGTCTGTCCACACAAGAAATGACACGACTACGAGACGTCACAAAATCAATCACAAACCACAGCCAATCAGAAGAGCGTGTGGGCGGAGTCTCCCTGCACTCGCAACCAAACCGAGAAGCACATGATCAAATTCATAAATATTACGCCTTTTTAACAGTATTAAAAACACAGACTGAGTGACTGACACAGTCTTTGTTATAGAATACACTTGATCTGAGGTGAATTACACATCGTTTCTTTCAGTACGGCTATAAATGATATTCAAACTCACATTAGATGCTTTTAACATCAAATACATAAAGCACATAATCAATACCTGATATTATCACTGTCATCAAAGTGCAATAATTCTGATGAATATAAAAAGCAGTTTCGGTAACACTTTACTTAAAGCCTTTATATATAATGCATTATAAAAGTATTTTAATGCATTAGTTATGCCTTGTAATGCACCTCATGAATAACTAATCACAGTTATAATATTGAACACCTTTAGAAAGTAAAATGCATGAAAACACACGACAAACAACCAGTTTCAGGTACAAAGAATCTGCAAAAATTATAATGCATTTGAACTTTATGTAGATATATAATCATAATGCACATTATGCATTATACATAAAGGCTTTAAATAAAGCCAAGTCAAGTATATTTATATAGCGCTTTTCACAATACAGATTGTATCAAAGCAGCTTCACTGTATTAAATCAAAATAACACAAAAAGGTTTGTTTCTAGTGGAAAAAAACGTCCACGTTTGGTAATGCTGATCAATAGTATTATTGATTGATTAAATTAAATTAAATAACCCCAACTGAGCAAGCCAAAGGCAACAGTGGCAAGGAACCGAAAAACTCCATCATGTGACCTAATGGAGAAAAAAAACCCTTGGGAGAACCCAGGCTCAGTCGGGGGCCAGTTCTCCTCTGGCGTTTATGAACTAGAGGCCGGATTTAACTGTAAGATTAAAAGTATTATATGAATGCCTGGCTGAAGAGATGCGTCTTTAATCTAGTTTTAAACTGGGAGAGCGAGTCTGAGCAACGAACAGTATCAGGAAGACTATTCCAGAGTTTTGGAGCTAAATGTGAAAATGCTCTCCCTCCTTTGGTGGATCTGGATATCCTAGGTATGACCAAAAGCCTCGAATTTAGTGATCTTAAAGAGCGCGATGGATTATAGGGCGATAGAAGGTCCGTTAAATAGACTGGAGCTAAGCCGTTTAGGGCTTTATAAGTCAGTAGCAATACCTTGTAATTAATACGGGACTTTATAGGTAACCAATGTAGTGATGATAAAATCGGTGTTATATGATCATATTTTCTTGATCTAGTAAGAACTCTAGCGGCGGCATTTTGGACTAACTGTAGCTTGTTTATAGAGGATGCAGGACAACCAGCTAATAAAGCATTACAGTAATCTAGTCTCGAGGTCATGAATGCATGAACTAACTTTTCTGCATCAGAAACTGATAGCATGTTACGTAGCTTAGCAATGTTTCTAAGGTGGAAAAAGGCTGTTCTTGTAACATATGAAATATGATTTTCAAAAGACAGGTTGCAGTCTAATATAACACCCAGGTCTTTTACTGTAGAGGATGAAGTAACAGGACATCCTACTATGTTAAAGTTGTATTGTGAGAGGTTTTGTGGGCGTTTTTTTGAACCGATGATTAGTACCTCTGTCTTGTCTGGATTTAATAAAAGAAAATTACGCGTCATCCAATCTTTTATATTTTGGATGACGCGTAATTTTCTTTTATTAAATCCAGACAAAGTGTTAAAAGACGGTAGTGTTTGAGCAGAACACTGGTGATGATGCGTCTCTGTGATGAACACTGGTGATGATGCGTCTCTGTGATGAACACTGGTGATGATGCGTCTCTGTGATGAACACTGGTGATGATGCGTCTCTGTGATGAACACTGGTGATGATGCGTCTCTGTGATGAACACTGGTGATGATGCGTCTCTGTGATGACGTGTTCCCGCAGGTTTCCTGAAGTCTCGCGACCGCACGCAGCAGAAGTTCTACACGCAGCTCACGAGGACGCAGATGTTCACGCAGTTCATCGAGGAGTGTTCGTTCGTCAGCGACCGGCACGTCAGCCTGGAGTTCTTCGACGAGTGTGTGCAGAAGGTCAGACGCTCACCTGCACATGTGACCCCAGCGGCCAATCAGATCCGGGCTTTAATTTAACTTAATATTCTACAATATTATTGATCTCCTGCATTGACACCATTATATGAGAACTGAGCTGGATGATGACATCAGGGTTTTCCCCAGAGCGGCTGTTTATACAGCGGGGGAAATAAGTATTGAACACGTCACCATTGTTCTCAGTAAATATATTTCCAAAGGTGCTATTGACAGGAAATTTTCACCAGATGTTGATAACAACCCAAGGAATCAGTACATACAAAGAAACCTCAAAGCTTAGAAATTAAGTTATGTGTAATAATGTGAAATGACACAGGGAAAAAGTATTGAACACATGAAGAAAGGGAGGCTCAAAAAGGCATGGAAAGCCAAGACAACAGCTTAAAACTATTAGTAATTAAAAAGCAATCCAGCCCCCTGTCCGTGCAAATTAATAACAGCTGGTTCAGTCCCAACGGATGGCCTACAGAAAGGTCTCATTGCCAAGGTGTCACACAAGACACATCTCATGATGGGTAAAAGCAAAGAGCTGTCTCAAGACCTTCGCAACCTAATTGTTCCAACACATAATGATGGCATTGGTTATAGGCGCCATTCTCAGCTTCTGAATGGTCCAGTGAGCACTGTTGGGGCCATAATACGCAAGTGGAAAGACAATCATTTCACCATAAATTTGCCTCGACCAGGTGCTCCTCGCAAGATTTCAGACAGAGGAGTGAGAAGAATAATCAGAAGAGTTGTCCAAGAGCCAAGGACCACTTGTGGAGAGCTTCAAGAAGACCTGCAGATAGCAGGTACTGTTGTCTCAAAGAAAACAGTAAGTAATGCACTCCACCGCCATGGCCTGTGTGCACGCTCACCACGCAAGACTCCATTACTGAAGAAAAAAAGCATGTTGAAGCTCGTTTAAAGTTTGCTGCACAACATTTGGAAAAGCCAGGGAAATACTGGGAGAATTTAGTGTGGTCACATGAGAGCAAAATTGAACTGTTTGGATGCCATAATACACACCATATTTGGAGGAGAAATGGCACTGCACATTACCCTAAAACACCATACACCTTGGTGATGGCTCTTGCACAACTCTTCTGATTATTCTTCTCACTCCTCTGTCAGAAATCTTGCGAGGAGCACCTGGTCGAGGCAAATTTATGGTGAAATGATTGTCTTTCCACTTCCGTATTATGGCCCCAACAGTGCTCACTGGACCATTCAGAAGCTGAGAATGGCGCCTATAACCAATGCCATCATTATGTGTTGCGAAGGTCTTGAGACAGCTCTTTGCTTTTACCCATCATGAGATGTGTCTTGTGTGACACCTTGGCAATGAGACCTTTCTGTAGGCCATCCGTTGGGACTGAACCAGCTGTTATTAATTTGCACGGACAGGGGGCTGGATTGCTTTTTAATTACTAATAGTTTTAAGCTGTTGTCTTGGCTTTCCATGCCTTTTTGAGCCTCCCTTTCTTCATGTGTTCAATACTTTTTCCCTGTGTCATTTCACATTATTACACATAACTTAATTTCTGAGCTTATTTGTTTTGGTTTCTTTGTATGTACTGATTCCTTGGGTTGTTATCAACATCTGGTGAAAATTTCAGGTCAATAGCACCTTTGGAAATATATTTACTGAGAACAATGGTGACGTGTTCAATACTTATTTCCCCCGCTGTATATATAAATGAACTAAATTAATAACTTTTTACAACAGAAATGAAGCATCACTGAACTCACTCAAGCTGGACTGTGCTTTGAAATCATCAGTATTGTGAAAATCGCTGTATAAATGAAGCTGAGTTGAGTTGAGTTTAATCTGTGTGTGTCCGTCAGGTTGATGTGGAGAAACCGGAGGACGTGCGTTTGATCGATCGGGACGAGTGTCTCAGCGGTGAACACACAGTGTTTATAATGCCTCCCGAGGAGCCGCAGGAGCCCGACGGATCCGAGTGTCCCGCTCACTACAGGTGACTATCACATGACCCATCACTACAGGTGACTATCACATGACCCGCTCACTACAGGTGACTATCACATGACCCGCTCACTACAGGTGACTATCACATGACCCATCACATGACCTGCTCACTACAGGTGACTATCACATGACCCATCACATGACCTGCACACTACAGGTGACTATCACATGACCTGCACACTACAGGTGACTATCACATGACCCATCACATGACCTGCTCACTACAGGTGACTATCACATGACCCATCACATGACCCGCTCACTACAGGTGACTATCACATGACCCGCTCACTACAGGTGACTATCACATGACCCGGTGACTATCACATGACCCGCTCACTACAGGTGACTATCACATGACCCATCACTACAGGTGACTATCACATGACCCGCTCACTACAGGTGACTATCACATGACCCGCTCACTACAGGTGACTATCACATGACCCATCACATGACCTGCTCACTACAGGTGACTATCACATGACCCATCACATGACCCGCTCACTACAGGTGACTATCACATGACCCGCTCACTACAGGTGACTATCACATGACCCGCTCACTACAGGTGACTATCACATGACCCATCACATGACCTGCTCACTACAGGTGACTATCACATGACCCATCACATGACCCGCTCACTACAGGTGACTATCACATGACCCATCACATGACCTGCACACTACAGGTGACTATCACATGACCCGCACACTACAGGTGACTATCACATGACCCATCACATGACCCATCACATGACCTGCACACTACAGGTGACTATCACATGACCCATCACATGACCTGCTCACTACAGGTGACTATCACATGACCCATCACATGACCCGCTCACTACAGGTGACTATCACATGACCCATCACATGACCTGCACACTACAGGTGACTATCACATGACCCGCACACTACAGGTGACTATCACATGACCCATCACATGACCCGCTCACTACAGGTGACTATCACATGACCCATCACATGACCTGCACACTACAGGTGACTATCACATGACCCATCACATGACCTGCACACTACAGGTGACTATCACATGACCCATCACATGACCTGCACACTACAGGTGACTATCACATGACCCGCACACTACAGGTGACTATCACATGACCCATCACATGACCCGCACACTACCAGGGTTATTATAGTTTTGCATTTTTCATTAGTTTTTATTTTTATTTCGTTTTGACTTTTTGTTTTCAAATTCAGTTTAGTTTTAATTAGTTTTTAAAGTGGGTTTTCTAGTTTAGTTTAGTTTTTATTTTTAGAAAATGCTTAGTTTCAGTTTAGTTTTTATTAGTTTTAGTGTTAGTTTTAGTCTTTTTTTGTAATTTGGGTAATTTGTCAGGGGCAAGATTCAAAAAAGTCAGAAAAAGTATTGTGTAATAATAAAAAAATACCATTATAGAAATAAATTCACACCCCATTGAAATTCCTTTACCTCTTACAAAATCCACACGCTGTACCAAAAATCTACACATCTTCTATACAGAATTCACACCCTATACAAATACCACAGCTGTACAATTTTCACACCCTATACTAAATTTACCCTATGGGGAGAGTGGGGTGATTTGTGCCAGGGGGGAAGTAGTTACACCCTTGTTTCTGGAAAACCATAGAAGAAATTGGTCATGTGACCACATAATTTTGAAAAGCAATCACTTTTACTCATCCTCCAAAGAAGAGAGACGCATGGCATGAGAGTTAAGCACATTTTAGTGCAAAAAACTGTTTTTTCCCTTTCAAAGTAAAATTTCTATGATTAAGGTTTTTTGATTGTAGTGTCTGAACAATTATAGACAAGTTTGAAAACATTTCACACATGTTTTAGTGCTTTAGTAGGCTACACAATGAGTCTCTACAGTTAGCATGATGTTTGCTCTTAACTGCTGGATCATGCTAGTTTTTCAAACTTGTGGGTCTGGGGTGATTTGTGCCAAAGGGCCTGGGTTAAGTTGTGCCAGATCCAGACCACCTAGACCTACATACTCACAGGGGATAATCTTGAGAAGTGAGGAGATGGGCATGCCTCATCATTGTTTGACTTAGGCCTGCCTGCTATTTGTTTAATTTAGCTAACACTGATTTCAGTTTTGAGCTTGCACTATGTTATTAAAGAGAAGTTTTATTCAGTTTTTAAGTGGCCTATGTCACAATAGTATGTTTAGAAATTAGCCTAGTCACTTTATTCTTATATGTTACATAATTGACAGACAGCGCTATGTCAACAGGCATCTATTGCCAAAGCCTTTTTGCCTGAAATGATTCACAAATATCATATATTGTGTTGCAATGGTGCTCTAAATGGTTGCTAGGGCGTAGCTTGATAGCTTCACAATGATCCTGAGAGACTGATTGGTCGTCTGAGTAAAATGAGCCCGCCCCCTTGTCTCTATGACACTGTGATCCAGAGTTATGTTCAATACAAAATCCCTATGCAATTGACCATAGTAGGAAAAACGCATGCTATGGTATTCCAGGGTGACAATATCTAAATAAACCTTAAATGAGTAATTTTGTATTAAATTTGTCTTGCTTTCATATAGCATTACAGTTCATAACATTAAAATGTTCTTTTACTTCAGAAATCACTGGCACAATTTACCCCAATGTATTCACCTAAAGCAGGGGTGGGGAACGTTGATCCTGGAGGGCCATTGTCCTGCAGAGTTTAGCTCCAACCCTGAAAAAAACATTTGGCTGCCTGCAACTTCAGTAATCCTGAAGACATTGATTAGCTTCAGGTGTGTTTGATTAGGGTTGGAGCTAAACTCTGCAGGACAATGGCCCTCCAGGATCAACGTTCCCCACCCCTGACCTAAAGGCACAACTTCCCCCGCACCAGGGGCAAGTTGTACCATGAGACCACTTTTTTCCCAAAAGCTATATTTCTGAAACAATTTATTTCAGATCCAAAGTTATTGTTCTCAGGGATGCACCACATCCTGAAATATATGTAACTTACATCGTTAAGTTGAAGGAATTACTGTCATGGCCTCACTTTAAAGTCACTTTGAGTAAAAACTGGCACAACTCACCCCACTTTCCCTACAGTCAATAGCCTACTCATCTGGATTGAAGCAGCAAACATTAAGTGTAAAAGTAAAAAAATGACATAACATTATTTAGCTTATATAGTGTTTTGACATCGACAACCACAACCAAAAAGTGCATTGTACTAGTTAACTTTCTAAAAAAGGCGCAATCGCTTCTCGGGTCGACATTAACACACTGACAAAATTATATTCAGAATTTAAAATATTTTGATACCACTTTTTAATGTGTGATTGTAAGGTGTTCACGAGATAGAGATACTAACCTTTAGCGAACTTGCTTTCAACGTCAAACGAACTCTCGTTCTCATGGAGACGGTGTGCACGGAGGGGAGGGGCTGTGTGTGTGTGTGTGTGTGTGTATGCGCGCGCGCATGTGAGAGACGCATGAGTGACAGAGACGGAGGGAGAGCAGGGAAAGGAAATGCAGCTGAACGAATACGCTGCTTGTTTTAAATAGCGTTAAAAAATGAAAGACCTTGACAAAGACGAAAACTAAGGACATTTACTCTATAATTTTATTTTATTTTAGTTAGTTTTGCCAAACACACATTACAGTTTTAGTTAGTTATCGTTTTTTTGTAATGTCTCGTTTTTATTTTTATTTCAGTTAACGACAATGTTTTTTCCCACCTAGTTTTCGTTTTTTCGTTAGTTTTCGTTAACGATTATAACCTTGCACACTACAGGTGACTATCACATGACCCATCACATGACCTGCACACTACAGGTGACTATCACATGACCTGCACACTACAGGTGACTATCACATGACCCATCACATGACCTGCACACTACAGGTGACTATCACATGACCCATCACATGACCTGCACACTACAGGTGACTATCACATGACCCATCACATGACCTGCTCACTACAGGTGACTATCACATGACCCATCACATGACCTGCACACTACAGGTGACTATCACATGACCCATCACATGACCTGCACACTACAGGTGACTATCACATGACCCATCACATGACCTATCACATGACCTGCACACTACAGGTGACTATCACATGACCCGCTCACCACAGGTGACTATCACATGACCCGCTCACCACAGGTGACTATCACATGACCCGCACACTACAGGTGCGCTGATTATCACATGATCTCTGATTATCACATGACCCGCACACTACAGGCGTGCTGATTATTTGTTGATCTACAGCTGTGACACGTAAATATTTAAATAATATGATGAATATGCTGTTGATCTGCAGCTATGACACGTTCCCGATCCTCCTGCCGGATCTGTTCGATCGGCCCATGGATCATCTTCGGACCCCTGCTAAAGGAAGTGCCCCGAGTAGCCCCGCCCCCCGCCGAACCAAACAGGTGAGGATGAGGTCACGGGGTCAAAGGTCAGGGTCAGGCGGCTGACGCTCTCTGCTTGTGTGTGTGTGTGTGTGTGTGTGTGTGCAGGAGATCAAGCTGGCGCAGAAGAAGGCCCAGAAATACTCCACGGTTCCGGACATGTGGTCCAAATGCCTGCTGGGCCACTGCTACGGGCTCTGGTTCATATGCTTGCCCACGTTCGTGAAAGCGGAGAGCGCTAAGGTGCGCGCGCTACACGCGGCCTACGAGGTGCTCAAACACATGGAGACGAGGAAGGTGGTGCTGCCAGACGAGGTCAGGGTCAAGTCACCGGCGTTTGTTACAGAGGCCGAGAGTGCTCTGGCTTCACAGCTCAGGGTTCCTCGGGTCCTTGAAGTCCTTCAAAGTTTGTGAACCTGAAAAAAAGAAATTCAATGCTCTGGAAAGTTTTGGAAAATAAACACATACAGACACGGGTTCTTGAAAGTGCTTGAATTTATTTTGTGCGAGAAGTTTTGTGGAAAAAAGTCTGTATTCTTCCGTCCGGTCCGCTAATGTGTTACTTCACACACACTTCAGGCCTCTGCGCACTAGCTCGCTTGATTTACGCTAGTTACGCGCTGCGTTAAGTGTTTCCCGAAAGTGTTTCACAAATCTACTACGATTGAACCTCAACATTTCACACACACACACACACACACACACACACACACACACACACACACACACAGATAGGCTGTTACACGAGCCTGAGCTCGTCTCAATACAGCCCATGCAAACCTTAATATCAGATCATTCTAGAATAGTTTAGGAGGATGTTCTGAACAGTGTTGTGTGTAACGCGTTACAAAGTAACGCGTTACAGTAACGTAACTACTTTTTCGGGTAAAAAGTAGTGTAACGCGTTACTACTAAAAATTTGGTAACGAAATGTAGTTCCTTTTTCAATTCGGCGCAACGTAACTTTTCCCATGGATATATTTGACAGCGACACTGCCTCAGCTGCGCGCTTGAGAGAAGAGAACTGTTGAGAACTGAAGAAAACGATTTAGTTTCATATTTATGTTTAAATTAAATAAAATAACAATTTTGTGTGGAGACATGATTTTGACCACTTTATTAAGTTCGTTTTTGTAGAAAACATGTATTTAAAGTGAATTTCGTTTTGTATTAATTGTATCTTAATTTTAATCAATGTTTTATCAATCAATTGCCTGAATTTAATAAGTAAATTAAAGAAAACTATTTAGTTTCATATTTATGTTTAAATAAAATAACTAAATAAATAATTTAATCTATGTTGATTATATGAAAAGTGAAAAGCATGAGTAAGATCATAATTTTGTGCAATATATCGGGAGATAAATGGAGTGGGCAGACATGATTTAGACCACTTTATTAAGTTTGTTTTTGTAGAAAGACTTTCTTTAAAACGAATTTCGTTGTGTATTAATTGTATCTTAATTTTAATCAATGTTTTACCAACCAATTAATTGCCTGAATTTAATAACATTATAGCATGCAAAATAATCATGACGGCACCAGCGCGTGAACTGAGATCGTCTCCATACTGTAAATGAACCGAAACTCAGATAAGCTATACTTGTCTCACAGACCTGAGAAATATATAGAAAGCTTGAATATGTGTACTTTTAAACAAAATATATTTTTTTCTCTCAAAATCTCTTTTTTTTCTCCTACTCCCTTAGAGTGAGTCGTATGTCTGAAAACTAAGCTTATGTCTTCTATATCATTTTGTCCTATGCTATCAAGACGCGATTCGCACCGGTGTTAGAGAGCAGGAGCGCTTTATTGGCTGTTGCCGAAATTTAAAGTTCGGTGGATAGGGGGAGCGGAGCGGAGAGAAGTGGTGCGGCCGCGCTGCTCATCGCGGAGTGTCGCACTCTACCCCATGATGCAGAGCCGGCTGAGAATAAAAGTTGCCGCACACAGCAGCGCCAATGAGAAGGACTTTTTTTCTTTCGAAATTGATACTATTTTTTATAATAAAGAGCACAAAATAATTACCTGTTATGTCCTCCATTGTATAACTTTATGTCTACATATTTAGGAACAGATATTGGGTTCTGCCCAAAGTCAAGCAACATAAAAGTAACGTAAAAGTAACGAGTAACGTAAAAAGTTACTTTCCAAATGGGGTAACTAAGTAAAGTAACGGATTACTTTTTTAAAAAGTAACGAGTAACGAGCAAACACTACTTTTTAAAAGTAACTTCCCCAACACTGGTTCTGAATACTCTTCAGTTTTAGGCTAAACAGAAATACGACAATAGAATCTCGGATCTCTGTCATATGGCCAAAAATAAATGCAAAAAGCAAAAAACTTGTGTTTGACACATGAAATCTGTAACGATGTTTCTTACAAGGAGACACGATGTAACCTTGCGCTCACTTCAAGTGTGTTCCACATGAAGTCCTTGAGTTTGAGGGTATTGGACCTGGAAAGTTCTTGGATGTGAAGGGAACCCTGACAGCAGATCTAGAATAAAGTTATTGTCCAGATAAAGTTAGTTTTGATTGATTCACTTCCGTTGTAAAGATCATTAACTCAGGGGCCGCTAACACACACCGCTCTCACAGAAAACAGAAACTCTTCATGTGTTCTGGCCGTTCTTTCACACAACAGCGTTTGGAGCTCGAGAACGCAAACCCTGAAACAGCTTCCAAGGTGCAAGCGTTGAAATTTTTGAAAAACTTGATCATCTCTGTGTAAACTTCAAAAACTTAGAGCATGCACATGAATATTGTGTGTTTAGTCTATAGATATGAGTGTTTGAATATACAGTACTGTGCAAAAGTCTAAGGCATGTTAATACCCCCCCCCCCCCCCCCCCCAAAAAATGGTTTTAAGTCAGTAATTTCTATCTTTTGCTGAAGTGTGTCAGTAGGAAATATCAGTTTACATTTCCAAACATTCTTTTAGCCATAAATTGTAATAATCCAGTGAGATTTGTGTCTGCACAAGGAGTCTGACAACATCCGGATATTAACATGCCTAAGACTTTTGCACAGTACTGTATGTGTGCCGTGTAGTCTGTCTTTACAAAGTGACATCGCCAAATTAATTGTCTGGCCTTAAATATTCATAATACAGAATTTTCGCTTCCGCGGATCCATGTAATATTGACAGTGTTTTATCTGGGCAGAGGTGAAGGACAGGCCTTCAGTGAGAAACACTGTGTGTGTCTGCTCTCTCAGACCCTGACTGAAGTGTGTGTGTGTGTGTGTGTGTGTGTGTGTGTGTGTGTGTGTGTGTGTGTGTGTGTGCGCGCTCTCAGGTGTGTTACCGGATCCTGATGCAGCTGTGTGGTCAGTACGGGCAGCCGGTTCTAGCGGTGCGAGTTCTGCTGGAGATGAAGAAGGCTGGAATCACTCCCAACACCATCACTTACGGATACTACAATAAAGTGAGCATATTTAATATAATGTCAAATTAAAATAAATAGTTTTAAAAGAAACAATCAAATGATTGATTAAATCGTAAAAATGTCAAATTAAAATAAATAGATTTAAAATTAAAATAATAAAAAATATAATAATTAAATCATAAAAATCTAATTTATTAAATCATAAAATAAATTTCTCTTTCTTTTTATTAAAATAATAATAAAAAGATATAATAATTAAATCATAAATGACAAATTAAAATAAAAAACAATTACAATTTTTTTTTTCAAAATGAGTTGATGAAAAGCCGATAATTAAATCATAAAAATGTGAAATAAAAAAATCATGTTAAAAGAAAAACAATCAAATAATGAAATTACAAAAATGTTAAATTTAAATAAATAATTTTAAAATAAAAAAATCAAATGATTAAATAATAAAAAAAATGCTTCAAATTAATTAAATCATAAATAGAATAATTTCTCAAACTGGGGTTTGTGAGTTAATGAAAGCTGATAATTATTTAATCATAAAAATTTGAAATTAAATCATTTTAAAAGAAAATTTAATAATTAATTAAATCATATAAAATGTAGCATTAAAATGAATGAATAACTTAAAAATATAAAAAGACATTTACTAAAATCCTTAAGTTATAAATGAAATCATAATTTCCCAAACTGGGGTTTGTGCCTTGATGAAAAACTAATAATTATTTAAAGCATTAAAAAGTGAAATTATGATAAATAATCTTAAAAGGAAAAAAAAAGCAATAAAATACTTAAATAAATAATAAAAAGCAAACATTTTTACTAAATACTAGATTAATAAATTATAATTTTTTTAATTAAAATTAAATTATAAAAATTGTAACAATTAAAACAAATGATTAAAAACTAAGTAAAACACTTAAAAAAGTTGTAAAATATTATTTGTTTAGCTGCATGTTGTGACCGTTCACCGTGAATGTGTTGATGAATTATTGAAGTAAATATTAACTCAAAGTGGTTCGGCTGAAGTATAAGTGTGCGAATCCCTGATACGATGCTTCTGTTTACTCATGTGTGTGTGTGTGTGTGTGTGTGTGTTTGTGTGTGTGTTATTCTGCCGTCTGTAGGCGGTGCTAGAGAGCAAGTGGCCATCCACCAATCAGGGAGGACGTCTTCGCTGGGCGAAGCTTCGTAACGTGGTATTGGCTGTGGCTCAGTTCAGGCAGCCAATCAAACAGCAGCATCGGAGCGCGTCTCTCGGCTCCCGCGCAGGTCTGAGCCCCTCCCCCTCCAGCACATGATTGACAGCTGTCAGCAGCATAGAGACCATTTAGGCCACGCCCACCGGGGGGGAAACAATCCAACCGTCTCCATTGACTGTATTGTGTGACAGCAGCTTTTAGACACTGTTTTGTTTTTTGTCATAAATCATAAATGACGAGGAGCAGCTTCACACAATACAGAGTCAAAGGTATTTGTTTCCCCCCCGGTGTGGGCGTGGCTTCAGATTATGATGCGTGTCGCTCTGTCGCTATCTCATTCTCACATTCTCTTCCTGTTTTAGAAGCGCTGTCCAAGCCCCGCCCCTACTCCGCTCTGATTCGTCAGTCCAGCTGGAGCGGGTTGAGTGACAGCTCCAGCCACGAATCGCTGACGAAGAGCAACAGTCTGAGCAGCGTTCAGGCGTCAGCAGCCAGTGAGTGACCGATGATCAGCTCTCCAGCCGGACCGCATGTTTCTGATGTCTAGTTTCAGTGTTTGTTGTGTTTATCAGAGAGGAAGCTGTCAAAGAAAGCAGAAGTGGATCCCGCAGCGTCTCGCAAGCCTCCCTCCGGCCCGGCTCCGGTTCTGGTGCGGCGCAGCGACGTGTGCCTGTCCACCTTCTACAGAGACTGTGCCGAGAACACCGAGAACACCGAGGAAGACTTCAGGTGTCCGCCGGCCGAGAGGGACAGCAGGTACACACACGCTCAAAGAACTTAAAATAAAAACAATCTACAAACTTAATATTCAATCATAAAAATGTCAAATTAAAATATATATTTGGTTAAACAAAAAAAACTACCAAACAACATTTACTAAAATTATAATAATTATAATTATTTATTATAATAATACTTTTCTAAAAATGTCAAATTAAAATAAATAGATAATTTACAAATAAAAACAGGCAAAAAATATTTACTAAAATCAACTACATCATAAACGTAAAATTAAAATAAACAATTAATGCCAAAAACATTTGCTAAAATTATTAAATC
>NC_137136.1:690000-702500 GCF_949319135.1 Squalius cephalus
GCTTCAGTCTGTTTATCATCTGATGTGTGTGTGTGTGTGTGTGTGTGTGTGTGTGTGGGTCACCTGATCTTCCTCTCCTCTCCTCTAGGTGGCGTCCCGATGCACGTCTACAACTGGCGGCATCACAACCATCCCTTCAGCCTCGGGTTCCTGGAGGAAGTGCTTCGGTGGGTCGGCATGAACGAGGTGCACAAGGCCATCACACTCTTCCTGGAGACGGTTGCTAAGCAACCCGGCCCGCCCCGGTTACAGAGGTGAGATGAGGAGACGGTTACGCCCTGTGTCCACCAAAGCGTTTTTCTTGCGGCTGGCGGATTTTTCTTATTTTTTTCCATTTTTTTCCGGTCGCTGAGAGTTCAAGAATGTTCAACTTTGGGTAAAACCCAGCGCTCATCACTCTCACGTTTTACCCAGCCGTCCAATCAACAGAAGACGACAACAAGCATAATAGCGGAACACAATAACGCTCTCACGCACCCATAGCTAGGCGTCTTCTGCTCGCTAAAAACACTTTGGTGGACACGCGGCCTTAGGGTTAGAGACCTGAGAGAGGCTCAGTGCTGATGTGTGTGTGTGTGTGTGTGTGTGCACGCAGGAGTCTGTACAGAGAGATGCTCTTCCTCACACTGGCTGCCATGGGCAAAGATCACGTCGGTGAGTCTCACACGATGCTGAATATTATGTCTCATTCTTTAGATTCAATTCAAAGCAGTTTACAGGGATAGTTCTCCCAAAGCTGAACATCAGCTCATGGTTTACTCTCCCTCAACTCATCCGAGTGTGTATGACACTCTTCAGATACAATATAGATGCACTTTTATGATGGATAGATGATATAAGCTTGGAAGAGCCAGGACATTTTTTAATATAACTCAGACTGTGTTCGTCTGAGAGAAGTGTGTGTCATACACACTCGGATGAGTTGAGGGAGAGTAACTCATGAGCTGATGTTCAGCTTCGGCAGAACTAGCCCTGTAAACTGATGCACTGCAGCTCTAAACACAGTGAGTCATTATTCAGCTGAAATCAGTGTTGATTCAGTTCGGTTCAGTAACTGTGTAAACTGTGTGTGTGTGTGTGTGTGTGTCGTCTGCAGCTATGTTCGATAAGCGCTACAAGGCGGCGTACATGCGCTTGAGTGGATCTGTGGGTCGAGAGGAGCTGCGGAAGAAGAGAGTTCAGCCGCCCAGTGCTAAAGCTGTGGACTGTAGACGCTGCTTCCTGCTGCCACTGGAGTGCTGAAACACACACACACACACACACTCCAACACACACACACGCCCAGTGCTAAAGCTGTGGACTGTAGACGCTGCTTCCTGCTGCCACTGGAGTGCTGAAACACACACACACACACACACACACACACTCTCACACACACACACACTCCAACACACACACACACACACACACACACACACACACACACACACACACACCCAGTGCTAAAGCTGTGGACTGTAGACGCTGCTTCCTCCTGCCACTGGAGTGCTGAAACACACACACACACACACACACACTCTCACACACACACACACACACACTCCAACACACACACACACACACACACACACACACACACCCAGTGCTAAAGCTGTGGACTGTAGACGCTGCTTCCTGCTGCCACTGGAGTGCTGAAACACACACACACACACACTCTCACACACACACACACACACACTCTCTCACACACACAAACACACACACACACACACACACACTCTCTCACACACACAAACACACACACACACACACACACACACACACACACACACACACACACACACACACACACACACACACTCTCACTCTCACACACACACACACACACACACACACACACCCAGTGCTAAAGCTGTGGACTGTAGACGCTGCTTCCTCCTGCCACTGGAGTGCTGAAACACACACACACACACACACACACACACACACACACACACACACTCACACACACACACACACACACACACACACACTCCAACACACATACACACACTCCAACACACATACATACACAAACACACTCCGCTCCGTCTCGTCATGTCTTGCTGTCTGCCTTCTCTCTCACACACACACACACACACACACACTCCAACTGCTTCACTGAAGACGCCCACGTGTTCTGCTGTGCATTATGGGAATGTGCGACTCTTCCTCCAGAAACTGCTTCTGTATCCCACAATGCTGAGTAAACTGACTTCCCTCAGACACACACACACACACTCTTCCCTCAGACACACACACACACTCTTCCCTCAGACACACACACACTTCCCTCAGACACACACACACACACACTCTTCCCTCAGACACACACACACTTCCCTCAGACACACACACACACACACTCTTCCCTCAGACACACACACACTTCCCTCAGACACACACACACACACACTCTTCCCTCAGACACACACACTCTTCCCTCAGACACACACACTCTTCCCTCAGACACACACACACTTCCCTCAGATACACACACACACACTCTTCCCTCAGACACACACACACACACTCTTCCCTCAGACACACACACTTCCCTCAGACACACACACACACACTCTTCCCTCAGACACACACACACACACACACTTCCCTCAGACACACACACTTCCCTCAGACACACACACACACACTCTTCCCTCAGACACACACACACACACACACTTCCCTCAGACACACACACTTCCTGTCTTCTCTCTGGAACCTGTTTCTGCCACATAAACACAAACGATCATGCTTTGTAAATCCATATTGATGACAGCTGAAGACTGAGGTGAAGAGCTGAAGAGCTGAAGTGAAGACTGAGGTGAAGAGCTGAGGTGAAGACTGTGGTGTCAGCTGAGACTCTTCATCTCGTAATCCTGATCACTGAAGCGAGCGCTGCTGTCGTGATGCTGCAGGAACACCCGAGGCTGGAGGAAGTGATGACGCTCGTTTACCTCCTCAGTCGGACTCTCCATGTCCTGGAACTCAGTCAGGGAGAAATAACAGAAGGCATCATGGGAGTCTGTTTAGACGAGCTTTGAGCTGCTTCATCATCATCATCATCATCATCATCTGGACAGTTATTGAGTGAACTAGTCATGTGACAGCAGTGTCATGTGATCATGCTTTTATCCAGTCCTTTTAAAGGGTTTCATGTGATGATGCGTCAGAAAACCCCTGGATCGAGATTTTACCAGCGAGACACGATTAAACACGTTTACCCACAAACCCCTGCTCATCCGCATCATCACTCCGTCTTCATTTACTCGCCGGAACACGGCAGATGTGTGACAGTGAGAGTCATGATGATGTCATTACACCTCTACATCACGGCGGATTTGAGCCGTTAACCCTTTACAGTCACGGCAACATTAGTTCCCGAACATGAACGACACTCGACAGCAAGCGCTCATCTGTTCATTTAACATTTACTAATCCATTATTTGATCTGCTAATATCATGGCTAACATGAACTGTGTTTATGAACGGGTATCAGTCAGTATTGGTAGAGTTAGTTGATGCATTAGTGTGAGTTACAGGAAAGCGTTTATACAGGACAGTATTAACAGATGCATTCAAGCCTGTACATTTAAACATCAACCATAATTTGCAATGACACAGATGATGGTTTTCCATTATGTTTTGAGTGACGCGTCGCTGAGCATTTTGGAGGTAAATGTGCTTGATTTCATGACAATTATGAAAAATAATAATAATAATTATAGTAAAAATAATAATCTGGTTGAACTTTACACAAGGCCTGATTTGTTAATGCATCGACTAACTAAGAACTATCAACTATCGTTTAATAATCCTGGATAAACATGCAACTCTTCACTGTTCATGTTCACTAATGTTAACAGATGCAACTTTTGATTTTAATAATGCATTAGTAAATGTTAGGTTGTGCTAAGATTAATGAAAGTGTTGTTCACTGTTAGTTCATGTTCACTAATGTTCCCAAATCTCTTACTATCCTTCAGACTGGAGTTTGGGATCTGGGATTCAAGCGTCTCATGTTCGTGTGCTTTTGTGTTTGTTTGAGTAATAATGATGTGATTGTGTTTTAAAGCAGTGATCCCGAGGAAACTGTAGGATTTACGTCGCATCACCTGTGAGGAACACGTGACCCTGTTTTACTGGCATTAGAGGAAATGACGTAGTTTCTGCTCGCGTTCGCTCACTGCAATAACAGCGGGTTCACCAGGGACGCTTCCTTTATAAAGTTTAACCACAAAAGAGAGATTATAAAGCTATATTTAAGTTTTCATGTGTTTGCTGTGGTAATTTATATTGATGTGACCTTTGACCTTTGTTGTGAATGTTGTTTTGTTTTTTAAGAAAAGAGTTTTAAAAACCTTCATTCTCCGTGTGTTTTCTTCAGATTTAAAACTTAAACCAGATCAAATATTTCAACCATATTAAAAGATCATTTTTATGAAATTAGAACGAGAATTTGGGTATTTTTGTATATAAATTGTGTATAAGAAATTAGAAAGAAATATAAAATATAATTATATGTAAATAATATATATATATATACAGTGAGGAAAATAAGTATTTGAACACCCTGCTATTTTGCAAGTTCTCCCACTTGGAAATCATGGAGGGGTCTGAAATTGTCATCGTAGGTGCATGTCCACTGTGAGAGACATAATCTAAAAAAAAAAATCCAGAAATCACAATATATGTTTTTTTAACTATTTATTTGTATGATACAGCTGTAATATATATATATATGTATATACAGTCGTGCTCAGGATGAATCATACCCCTGGTAAATATGATTAAAAATGGCTGTAAAAAATAAATCTGCATCGTTTATCCTTTTGATCTTTCATTCAAAAAATTTGCAAAAATCTAACCTTTCATTGAAGTAAAAGAATTGAAAGTGGGGAAAATCACATTATGAAATAAATGTTTTTCTCCAAAACACGTTATATATATATATATATATATATATATATTGCTCAAGACATTTGATATTTTATACATACCTTTTGTAATTAGGAAGATGTATAATTGTATATAAACATTTATACATTGCTCAAGACATTTGATGTTTAATATATATATACAATTTTATACGTTTTAAAATATGATTGATGAAGATGATTTATGAAATTAGCACATTAGATATATTTTCACATGTACATTATATATATAGTCTATGCATAAAGAAAATAAATATGTACATAATTAGCTTAAGACAATTGATAGTTTAAATATATATAACATTTTAAAAGAGGATGTTTATAAGAGGACATTTGATATTTTTATATGTACATTTTATATAACAGATTAAAATATATATATATATATATATTATTATTATTTTAATTTTTTTTACAATTAACATTTTTAAAGGATGTTTATGAAATTAGCACGACGTGGTATTTTAATATATGCATTTTATAAGAAAATAGAAAGAAATATACATATTTATATATATAAAGTCTTGTGCTAATTTTATATATCATGAATTAATAAAAGAAAAGGTGGAAATCACTAATTTAGTGGGAATCAATAATAAATATGTATCTATTTTAAAAAAATAAACCAAAAGTTGAAGAAACCCCCGTTTACAGAAGGAAATCTATTTTACCTGATCAATAGTACCTCTGCGTGAGGGGCGTGTCCTTGTCTCCCACTGCTCGCTGATTGGCTGATGGCACGTGGCCCCGCCCCTGCTGGAGACACATCTGATGAGACTCGCGCTCAGAGACTCAGAGAGGAATATTGGGATTCTGGGAGAGGAATAGAGCAGCTCTGAGGAATATTGGGATTCTGGATGAGGAGTAGAGCAGCTCTGAGGAATACTCGCGCTTGGTTTGATCTGTCAGAGGATGAAAGTCCTGCAGAAATGAAGAGAGTGTCAGTGGTGCTGCTGCTCTTCACACTCTCAGGTGAGTTTCTCTCAGTGTCTCTGTCTTTGTTTGACACTTGTTTATTTACGTTCAGGAAATATCTGTGTGATATAGCATAACTAATAACACTGTTCCTCTAATGCAGACACTGATCATGTGAATATGTAAATGACTGTCCTGTTATTAGTGGAGTCATTCATTAAAGCTTTAATGAGTTCAATTAGCAGTCATTATCTGAGATCTGTGCTCGAATCCTGATTCTCATCTGCATTTAGATCGATGCTTGTATGTTATATTGATAACTTTATATTGACATTAGTTCTGTAACAAACAATTATTTCGATAATGAATCTGTTAATTAGTGTGTGTTTTCTTCAGATCTCTGTCATGAGTTTGATGCTTCACTGAGATTTAAAACTTCAATTTCAACCATTTTAAAAGATTTTTATGAAATCAGCACTAGACGTTTGATATTGTGTGTGTGTGTGTGTGTGTGTGTGTGTGTGTGTGTGTGATTCAGTCACTGCTGGAGCTTTGCTCTGATTCTGAGTTTGTTGAAGTTCATGTTCGTGAGACAGACAGACCTGAGCCAGACATTGACCCTGACCTTTGACCTGACCCTCATTATCATATGACTGGGTCTTTAGGGTCGGGGTCAGACTGGGGGGGGGGGGTGATTGAGATCTCATTATAAGGGCCCATAATCCTGAGGCAGCTGCTGTGCGCACACACACACACACACACACACAGACACACACACACACACACACACACTCACACACACACACACACTCACAGACACAGGGTTCACAAGGTTAATCCAAAAGATCTACACCGCATGTGCCTGTGGTCAAACTCTCTTCTGTGTTTGTGTCACAAGCATTATGCTGTAATACACAGACACACACACACACACACACACACACACACACACGCACGCACGTGAGTGGCGACTGCTTCATTTTCCTAATTAGCACCAGAGTCTATTCAGCACTGTGGGAACCAGATCAGTTTCATGAATATGATAATTTGTCACACACACACACACACACACGCACACACACACACACACACACACACACACACACAGAATCATTCTAATCTGATGATTTGATGCTCAATAATTATTGGTTCTATATTAACTTGATTCAATTTTAACGCACTATATTAGTTCTATATGATTCTCTATCTTACATTGATCAAAAGTGACTGTAAATACATTTATAATGTTAATATGCGCGCGCACACACACACACACACACACATACATAAACATATATAATGCCTCTGTGAAATGTCCAGATTATAGAATATTGGACACAAACAAACTCACAAACACAACACACACACACACACACACACACACACACACACACGCCGTTGATGGTCTTATTAAGGAGTGTTAGTTGAGACAGACGAGAAGCTGTGAGTCATTAGACACTGGATTCTCTGGATTGAAGAATCCTGACAGACTCTCTCAGACTCTCTCAGACTCTCTCAGTCTCTCTCAGACTCTCTCTCAGACTCTCTCTCAGACTCTCTCAGACTCTCTCTCAGACTCTCTCTCAGACTCTCTCAGACTCTCTCAGTCTCTCTCAGACTCTCTCTCAGACTCTCTCTCAGACTCTCTCTCAGACTCTCTCAGTCTCTCTCAGTCTCTCTCAGACTCTCTCAGTCTCTCTCAGTCTCTCTCAGACTCTCTCAGTCTCTCTCAGACTCTCTCAGACTCTCTCAGACTCTCTCAGACTCTCTCTCAGACTCTCTCAGTCTCTCTCAGTCTCTCTCAGACTCTCTCAGTCTCTCTCAGTCTCTCTCAGACTCTCTCAGTCTCTCTCAGTCTCTCTCAGACTCTCTCAGACTCTCTCTCAGACTCTCTCAGACTCTCTCAGACTCTCTCTCAGACTCTCTCAGACTCTCTCAGTCTCTCTCAGTCTCTCTCAGACTCTCTCAGTCTCTCTCAGACTCTCTCAGACTCTCTCAGACTCTCTCTCAGACTCTCTCAGACTCTCTCAGACTCTCTCTCAGACTCTCTCTCAGACTCTCTCAGTCTCTCTCAGACTCTCTCAGACTCTCTCAGACTCTCTCTCAGACTCTCTCAGACTCTCTCAGACTCTCTCAGTCTCTCTCAGACTCTCTCAGACTCATGAACACTGATCAAGAGTTCACATCACCCGTCAGAAATCACTCTAATATGATGATTTGCTGCTCGAGAAACATTTATGATTATTATCAGTGATGAACACAGTTATGGACCATTTTTATTTCAGGATTCGATGAATAGAAAGTTCAAAAGAACAGCATTTATTTGAAATATAATCTATCTTTTGTAACATTATAAATGTATTTACTGTCACTTTTGAGCAATGTAAGCTATATAAATATAGAACTAATATAGTGCATTAAAAATAGAATCAAGTTAATATAGAACCAATAATAATTGATCATAAATCATCATATTAGAGTGATTTCTGAAGGATCATGTGACACTGAAGACTGGAGTAATGATGCTAAACATTCAGCTTTGATCACAGGAATAAATTACACTTTACTATATATTCACATAGAAAACAGAGGATTTATATATCAAACATTTATTTTATTAACATTACATTTTAAAAAAGAAATTAATATGTAGACATTCTCTATCTTTCGTCAGTCGAACCACTTTGAGCTTCTAGATTTTAAATTCATATTTCAACACTTTATCAATGTTCTCTGATGACGGTTAATGCTCAAAATACATGCAGATATTAAATATTGATATTAAATAAATACTTTCAGTAGATGAGAAGGTCTTTACGCTCATTTCCCGTGGTATTGAATCATTAGCATATTCATATATCATGATATTTGCATGTTACCTCTTCAAAGTGCAGAGTCTAAAAACACTGGTAATATACCGTGGTGCTTGTTCATAGTGTGGTGTGAACTCTGTAACTGGATTATAAATATCTGTGATGCTTTATTGAACATTTGTGTAATAGATTCAGCAGAATTTCGAGGCGTTTAACTCTCGTCTGCGAGGCTGAAAGTGTTTTCATGCGGGTCACATGGTCACACACACACACACACACACACACACACACACACACACACACACACACACACACACACACACACACACACTCGCGTTCTGATGAGCAGATGTGTGTTTCTCAGTCTTCATACGGCCGTGAACTTCAGAACACAATGAAGAGAGCAGGAGGAGGAGCGGCTGATTCTCATGACCTCTAGGCTCTGAGGTCACAGTCTGGGGGCGGAGCTGAGCCTCATGATTGACAGTCTGGGGGCGGAGCCACGTCTCACGAGTGACAGCCGCAGGGAGGCCGGATCCTCCAGTGTTTACCAGTGAACGTGCTCTGCTATTGTGAGGAGAGAAAACAGCTGCGGCTTTAGACACTACTGGTGAATCTCATTTAACTAGAGCCAGATAACAACCAGACCAAACCAAATCAGACCAGACCAGATCACACCAGACCACACCAGACCAGATCAGATCAAATCAGACCAGACCAAACCAAACTAGACCAGACCAGATCACACCAGACCAAACCAAACTAGACCAGACCAGATCACACCAGACCACACCAGACCAGATCAAATCAGACCGGACCAAACCAAACTAGACCAGACCAGATCACACCAGACCAAACCAAACTAGACCAGACCAGATCACACCAGACCACACCAGACCAGATCACACCAGACCACACCAGACCAGATCAAATCAGACCAGACCAAACCAAACTAGACCAGACCAGATCACACCAGACCAAACCAAACTAGACCGAACCAGACCAGACCACACCAGACCAGATCAGAACAAACCAGACAGACCAAACCAGACAGACCGAACCAAACTAGACCGAACCAAACCAGACCAAACCAAACCAAACCAAACCAGATCAAATCAAACCAAACCAAATCAGACCAGAACAAACCCAACCAAACCAGATCAGACCAGACCAAACAACATCAGACCAGACAGACCAAACCAGACAGACCAAACCAAACTAGACCGAACCAAACCAGACCAAACCAAACCAAACCAAACCAGATCAAATCAAACCAAACCAAATCAGAACAAACCCAACCAAACCAGATCAGACCAGACCGAACCAAACTAGACCGAACCAAACCAAACCAAACCAAACCAAACCAAACCAAACCCAACCAAACCAGATCAGACCAGACCAAACAACATCAGACCAGACAGACCAAACCAAACTAGACCAGACCAGACCAAAAAAAAAAAAAAAAAAAGACAAAACAAAAAAACAGACCAGATCAGACGAAACCAAACCAGGCAGACCGAATCAGACCAGACCAGACCAGACCAGACCAGACGGCTTATACAAGGACTCAACGTTTAAAAAACCTCTGGAGTTTCAGTTCTTAGAGTAAAATGTTGTTGATCTCACACTCCTATATAACGTCTTATTCTCACAGCGTTGTTTGTTTTCAGTGTAATTCTTTTTTAAACTTTGGCAGTCTGATCATGTAATGAGTCTAAATGGAAGGCTTTTTGCATTGCATTGTGGGATACTGTACTGTTTAATAGGTCATTTGTGTGTTGTGTATGTATACTGTACACTGCAGGAATGATGGGACAGTTTTCTGAACACACAAACATTCTGCTTGAGGAAAGGCCTGTTCACACCAAGAACAATAACCCTAACCGTACAGTTTTAATGTTCTAGCTCTGTCTCGGAGTGATTGTCCTGGGGATGGAGATATATGTTTGGTCTTGGTGGAATAGATCTGCTGCTTTAGAGTGAGTATGGGACATGTTACGGCCAATACACACACGACACACTGTTGTGAGCGAGTAAGACTCACCTGTATCAGATCTACATGTGGAGCTGGGGGAGGAGGAGGGGTTCCTGCGAGCTCATTGGCTACTGATACAGCAGGAACCAATCAGCTGTGCCCTGTAGAGAATGATGTGATTACAAGCAGATTGAGTTAGGACCCATCAGCCTGTGTATTTATTTACCATTATATTTGTAATAGTTATAGTTATTATAAGTTATCATTATAGTTCCACACTGGTGTGGATGCAAGTATAGTTATTGCTATGGTTAATGGTTATCAATAGTTATAGTTAACTTTAATGTTATAGTTATCCTTAGATATTGTTATGGTTATCATTATAGTTGCCACTATTGTTAGTTATCACTGTAGTTATTGTAATGGTAACCATTATAATTACCAGTTATTGCTATAGTTATTGTTAGTTATTTTTATGGTTATTCCAAGTTATGGTTATAGTTACTGTTATAGTTATTGCTATAGTTATCGTTAGTTAATATCATTCTAGTTACTGTTATAGTTATCATTAGTTATTGTTATGATTATAGTTACAGTTATAGTTATCAATATAGTTATCGTTAGATATTGTTGTGTTAATTATAAGTTGTTGTTATGGTTATAGTTACGGTTATAGTTTATCGTTGTAGTTACCATTATTGTATAGTTATCCATAGTTATTGTTATGGTTATAGTTACTGTTGTAGTTACTATAGTTATTAGTTATTGTTATTATAGTTAACTTTAATGCTATAGTAGTTATCGCTATAGTTTTCAATAGTTATTGTTTTGGTTATCATTATAGTTGTGATTACAGTTCTGGAATCTCGTGAATCTCGTGTGTGTGTGTGTGTGTGTGTGTGTGTGTGTGTGTTCGGTTTGTTTGCGGAGTGATTCCCGAATCTGAGGAGCGTCTGAAGTGCACCTGATCTGAGGTCATGTGACCAGGTCAGAGGTCATGTGACCAGGTCTGACCCTGATGCCACGAGTCTGGGTTTTCCACGCGAGCGCGTTCAAGTTCAAGTGTGACTGCAGTGTTTTGTGTGTGTGTGTGTGTGTGTGTGTGTGGCAGCTGCGAGGGGGGCGGTGTGTGTGAGTGATGGTGTGGCATGGGAAAGTCACCCTCACACACACTGTGAAAGACACTCGCAGCGCCACGGGGCGGAGGAGGGGCAGATGCTCTTCAGACGGGGCAGAATGATGGGGCAGGGGCAGTTATGGAGGAGGAGGGGGGGTGGAGCCGCATTGTGTGGCTGTTTTGGGGTTTTGTGTGTGTTTGTGTGAGTGCTTCTGAAAGAGCCATCAATCAGACGCCCGAAAGTCAAGTTTAAGTTCAGTGGAGATGAATCACTTTGATTAAAGACGCCCTAAATCCAGCAGAACCACCAGCCCGCACTGAGACCCAGCCGTATCTGTCTACTCATGCAAGTGTGTGTGTGTGTGTGTGTGTGTGTGTAAACACTGATCTAAAGAGCTGAGCGGCCTGGCATCTTGCTTTTTCTCATTTCATTTTCTTTGTGGTTTTATTGGGGTTTTTATGCTTAAACCAAGAACAAATATCTGCCAATGACACAGTTATATCCACTTCACTCCACTTGTTTTCCTCTGAATTAGGTTTATTTGTCTGACGCCATTGACAGATTCTTACTTCATTTTGATCAATTTCTTATTAAACCGCACTTCTTATCTCAGGTCATTTTGCTTCTCCAGTACATGTCTTGATTTAAGAATGATTAGATATTTGTATTAGAAAACAAGACAAAAATACTGTGACAGAACAGCACTTTTTTTAGGTAATATTTAATAATAATAGTTAAAAAAATTAATAATAGTTTTAAA
>NC_137136.1:712500-730000 GCF_949319135.1 Squalius cephalus
GATTGACTGGTGTTTGATGGACTGGTGTTTGATTGACTGGTGTTTGATGGACTGGTGTTTGCTGGTTCAGCTCTTGATTGACTGGTGTTTGATTGACTGGTGTTTGATGGACTGGTGTCTGATGGACTGGTGTCTGATGGACTGGTGTTTGATTGACTGGTGTTTGATGGACTGGTGTTTGATTGACTGGTGTTTGATGGACTGGTGTCTGATGGACTGGTGTTTGATGAACTGGTGTTTGATTGACTGGTGTTTGATTGACTGGTGTCTGATGGACTGGTGTCTGATGGACTGGTGTTTGATGGACTGGTGTTTGACTGACTGGTGTTTGACGGACTGGTGTTTGATGGACTGGTGTTTGATTGACTGGTGTTTGATTGACTGGTGTTTGCTGGTTTAGCTCCTGATTGATTGACTGGTGTTTGATGGACTGGTGTTTGATGGTTCAGCTCTTGATTGATGTTTGATGGTTCAGCTCTTGATTGACTGGTGTTTGATGGACTGGTGTTTGATGGACTGGTGTTTGATGGACTGGTGTTTGATGGACTGGTGTTTGATGGACTGGTGTTTGCTGGTTCAGCTCTTGATTGACTGGTGTTTGATTGACTGGTGTTTGATGGACTGGTGTTTGATGGACTGGTGTTTGATTGACTGGTGTTTGATTGACTGGTGTTTGATTGACTGGTGTTTGATTGACTGGTGTTTGATGGACTGGTGTTTGATGGACTGGTGTTTGATGGACTGGTGTTTGATTGACTGGTGTTTGATGGACTGGTGTTTGATTGACTGGTGTTTGATGGACTGGTGTTTGCTGGTTCAGCTCTTGATTGACTGGTGTTTGATTGACTGGTGTTTGATGGACTGGTGTTTGATTGACTGGTGTTTGCTGGTTCAGCTCCTGATTGATTGACTGGTGTTTGATGGACTGGTGTTAGATGGTTCAGCTCTTGATTGATGTTTGATGGTTCAGCTCTTGATTGACTGGTGTTTGATGGACTGGTGTTTGATGGTTCAGCTCTTGATTGATGTTTGATGATTCAGCTCTTGATTGACTGGTGTTTGATGGACTGGTGTTTGATGGACTGGTGTTTGCTGGTTCAGCTCCTGATTGATTGACTGGTGTTTGCTGGTTCAGCTCCTCCAGAGTTCCTGCAGTGGCCTCAGTCGGTGTCGAAGCCGGCGGGTTCGAGTGTCGTCTTCACCTGTCAGGCTCAAGGTGTTCCCGATCCGCACCTCATCTGGCTGAAGAACGGCAAGATCCTCACGCCTGGAGAAAACCTCAAACTCACCAACAACAACAGGTGAGCGCCAGCCTACAGCCGCTCGACAGCCTGACATATGGAATAATAGTCAGAAAATTTACATTTTTTGAAATGGAACACTTCAGACGGAATATAAAATGTTTTCATGTGTTTTGTTTGATACATCAGGCTTTTATGACTCATATGACTCATTTTATTCAGAGCAAAAATATGCAATTTGATGCAGATGCTGATATTTATATGAAATTCTGACGCTTATGTAAATTGTTTAAAATAAAACGCATATAAATATCAATATCTGCCAATAATATTAGTCTTAGTAAGATATTAAAATGCTTAGTTTTATGATCTGTAGTTGTAAAACACATAATATAATGGAATGCAATACAATGATGATTGAGAGATGAACAGATAAACCGTCCTCAAAAGCCTGATGATCATATTTGATACTCATGATTTTTATAATAATAAATGATGATAATCAAGTAAAGCTGCTTCAGTCCAGCTGAAATATTACTAACAATATCAAAGTTATTCTTACGTTTCCTTGATAAAATCAGAGCAGATTTGACAGCAGAAAGACTCATGAAGCTCGAGCTGAAGGAGGACGCTTGTACAATTAAAATAAAAGACTTTTACTTGATAAAAGAGTGAAAACGATCAATCAGAGACAGAAGGACTGCAGGAGATTGACAGGTTTATCAGATCATTAGAGCCTCACAGGGATAAAGATGTCAATGAAACGAGAGTGTGTGTGTGTGTGTGTGTGTGTGTGTGTGTGTGTGTGTTGACTTGCAGTACTCTGGCTGTGACACGCATCACTGCTGAAGACGAGGCCATTTATCAGTGTATCGCGGAGAACAGCGCGGGAACCAACCAGGCCAGCGCTCGCCTCGCCGTCTCCCAGTCCGCCCAGTTCCCAGAAGCCCCTCAGGACTTGACGGCCACACCACTGTCCACCAGTTCCCTACGGATCCGCTGGCAGCAGCCGGAGCCACACGTCAGCGACGGCATCATCGGATACGTGCTGCATATACGCAAACTGGGCGGTGAGATGAGAAACCAACCGAGAGCTGTGTTTATCAGACGGTTGAGGATCTAAACTGATGAATGATGCGTGTGTGTTTTCAGAGCCGGACAGCAGCGAGCTTCAGGAAGCCGTGAGCAAAGACACGTTTCAGCACGACTTCACTAACCTGGAAGCCTCCACCACCTTCTCTATCTACGTCAAAGCGTATTCGCCGCTGGGAGCCAGTCAGCAGTCGAGAAGCGTCATCGCCACCACACACGGGGCCGGTAAGAATTTACACACACACACACAACTGACAGATGATTCAACGCCATAATGCTGTGTGAGTGAGTGTATGCATGTGTGAGTGAGTGTATGCATGTATGCGTGAGTGAGTGTATGCATGTGTGAGTGAGTGTATGCATGCGTGAGTGTATGTGCATGCGTGAGTGAGTGTATGCATGCATGCGTGAGTGTGTATGTATGCATGCGTGAGTGAGTGTATGCATGCGTGAGTGTGTGTGTGTTTGCATGCGTGTGTGTGTGTGTGCATGTGTGAGTGTGTGTGTGTATGCATGCGTGAGTGTATGCATGCGTGAGTGTGTGTATGCATGCATGAGTGTATTAATGCATGAGTGAGTGTATGCATGTGTTAGTGAGTGTATGCATGCGTGTGTGTGAGTGTATGCATGCGTGAGTGTGTGGTGTTTGCATGCGTGTGTGTGTGTATGCATGTGTGAGTGTGTGTGTGTATGCATGCGTGAGTGTATGCATGCGTTAGTGAGTGTATGCATGCGTGTGTGTGAGTGTATGCATGCGTGAGTGTATGCATGCGTGAGTGTATACATGCGTGAGTGAGTGTGTGCGCATGCGTGAGTGTGTGTATGCATGCGTGAGTGTGTGTATGCATGCGTGAGTGTGTGTGTGTGTGTATGCATACGTGAGTGAGTGTATGGATGCGTGAGTGTGTGTATGCATGCGTGAGTGAGTGTATGCAAGTGTGAGTGTGTGTGTATGCATGTGTGAGTGTGTGTGTATGCATGCATGAGTGTATGTATGCGTGAGTGAGTGTATTCATGCGTTAGTGAGTGTATGCATGCGTGAGTGAGTGTATGCATGCGTGAGTGAGTGTATGCATGCGTGAGTGTGTATGCGTGTGTGAGTGAGTGTATGCGTGTGTGAGTGAGTGCATGCGTGTGTGAGTGAGTGTATGCTTGCGTGAGTGAGTGTATGCATGCGTGAGTGAGTGAGTGTATGCATGCGTGAGTGAGTGCATGCGTGTGTGAGTGAGTGTATGCCTGCGTGAGTGAGTGCATGAGTGAGAGAGTGTATGCATTCTGTGAACTGTGTTTGACGACATAGGGCCTTCAAGTCAGAAAACAAAAGAACTGCTGTACTATAGTATTTACTGTTTAACCTGCTACTTGTCCAAAGCACTATGGTAATACTAGTTCTGCACACTTACTAATCACATGCACTAATTCCGTTAACTCTGTCTCTCAGTTCCCACAATGCCGAGTTTCTTCACGAAGGTTCTGAACAGCACAGCGATGCAGGTTTTCTGGGATCTGCCTGTTAAAGCAGGTCGTGTGGAGGGATATAAACTGTCTCATCGAATGCTGCCGCAACAGGAGTTTGGACATGAGGAGCGTTTTCCTGCACAGATAAACACACACACCATCTCTAACCTGGGTCAGTGCACACTCTCACTCATGCTCCTCTCATGCATGCATACACACATGTACGCATGCATACACTCACTCACGCATACACACACTCATGCATGCATGCACACACGCACACATGCATACACACACTGACGCATGCATAGACACTCTCAAGCATACACACTCACTCACGCATGCATACACACACTGAAGCATGCATGCACACACTCACGCATGCATACACACACACTGACGCATAATCATGCATACACACTCACTCACGCACTCACCCATGCATACACACACGTGCACGCACACACTCAAGCACGCATACACACACTGACGCATGCATACACACTCATGCACACACTCACTCGTGCATGCACACACACTCATGCACTCACGCATGCATGCATGCACTCATGCATGCACACGCATATGCACACACTCACGCATGCATACGTACGCACACTCACTTATGCATGCATACACACACACATTTACTCACGCATGCATACACACACTCACTCACGCATGCATACACACTCACGCACACACTCACGCATGCACAAGAGCAGCAGTGTCTCACCATCAGTGTGTGTTTGTGTGTTGCAGAAGCCGCAGCTGTGTATGAGATCCAGCTCATTGCCTTTAATGGGAATGGTGACAGCATGGGCAACAAGCGACTTGTCTCATTGGCTGAGACTGAAAAGAGCGGGAAAAATGCAGCAGGTGATGCTTCATATTCAGGGTTTAAAATTAACGTCAAATATGGGTAAAATCATCCACAAACAATGAAAGTAACTTAATTCAGAATTGGATTACATACTGAGTATTTGCATTTTAAATATTTTAAATGTAAGCTGTGACTGATCATCTGGTAATTTCTGATGTATTAACCTTTGGCTAGTAGAAGTTCTGAAGTGTAAATCTTAACCTCTTGCAGTGTGACGTCACACACACTAGATGGAGGCAAAGCGTCAGTGTGCACATGTTCACAGTCGCTCACAGTCAGTGTCTATGGAATGCCAAATATGTAGTAATAATAATAGTAATAATGATAATAATAAATACATACATACATAAATATATTAATAAAATACATAAATAAATATACAATGAAATGTAAAAAAAATTAAAATAAATTGAGTATTTATATACTTTTATTTTCGTATTTATGTATAATTGTATTTTTTTCCACATTTATTTTTCTCATTTGATGTATTTATTTTCACATTTGTTTATGTATGTATATATGTATTTATGTCTACATTTATTTATTTGTTTATTTATTTATTTATTTATTTATTTATATATTTATTATTATGTAAGCTTTGGCATTCCATAAGTGTCATACTCATCAGTGCACTTCCCTTCAGAACTACAGGAGATATGTGCACCGCTCATACTGTTTCTGCATACTTTTATGAAATCTTCCTGTAATTAAAACCAGACGATCTACTGCATTTTCATTATAGAAAAACATTTAAAAATAAAATACTCTTAGCATTATAGTTAATAAACTAGCATTTTTAAAAAAATAATCATGATCTAGTAGATAAAATAGCATTTTAGAATAAGAAATACTGCTTTTGAAACAATGTTTTGTAAAATAAACTTAACTTATAAATTTTTAACAGTCCAACCACAACAGAACACACTGTAAACTGACTACTGTATCCCACAATGCAAAGCGCATGACTCGACCTTTCATTTCTAGTGTGAGTGTTTGACCAAACTGAGACATTTTTTACAGATAATTGTATAATGTAAAACGAGATGACTGAACGCGACTCGCTAAAGGAAATCTGCGACATAATGCAGCCATTGATGTTACGTACTTGTGCTTTTGAAATGTTTATAATTTTGCATGCTATTTTTATAAAAGTGTAGACGGCAGATGATGTGTACTGTACAGCTGAAGGGGTGTGTGTGTGTGTGTGTGTGTGTGTGTGTTGTCAGCAGGACAGAGTCTCTGTAACTGTCGTCAGGATAGCGAGAGCTCCATGACAGGACTCGTGATTGGGATCCACATCGGCATGGCCTGCATTATATTCTGCGCTCTCTTCCTGATGTTCGGATACCGGCACAGGTGCGTCCGGGTCTTATCCCGTCACACACTCATTACAAGTAACTTGAGTTACGTAATCAGATTACTTTTTCAAGTAACTAGTAAAGTAACGCATTACTTTTTCAATTTACAACAAAATACCTGTTACTTTTTCAAATAAGTAACGCTAGTTACTTTTTCACATTTATTGGCTGACAGCTCTCCTCTCTCCTGTTCATATGAACATGCGTTTACTCATCTCACTTGCACGAAAACATACAGTATTCCTCAAAATGAATAAAAACAGTAAAATGCAATCTCAGAATTTTCCGCAAAACTTTTATAATTGACTATATATTAAATTACACAAATGAAGACTTCAGGTGCAAAAGCCTCCAAGTCCGTCTAACGTTTTTCTTTAATATCAACATTTTTATCAGGCTCCTACGTATAGGTTTCTACCTAAGTACCGACATTTCTGAATGGGCTGAGGCTTGGATTTAGTGAGTTTGAAGTGAAAGTATTTGATGAACGTATACTATGTGCGGAGAGCATTCACTCAATATTATTATCTAATTTTTGACATAGGTGGCTTTTAGAGGCTTTTGCATCGGAGGTCTTCAAATATACTTTATGTATTTAATCTCACTTTATTAACTAATGTCTTTGCCCTTGACCTTCAGTGATATAATTCAGCCATACTAATAAGCAAAAATGACTTTAGATTAGATTTAGAAATAAGCATTGAACTTCCTTCTCCTGTAGCCGATTGTTCTTTAATCCAGAACAGCAGCAGCTGAAATGCTTGTTTGAGTGGCGCCCTCTACTGTACAATACTCTACTATACTGTACTCTGCTCCACTGTACTGTACCTCTACTGTACAATACTGTACTATACTCTACCTCTACTGTACAATACAATACTCTACTCTACTGTACTCCACTGTACTGCACTCTACTGTACAATACTCTACTGTACTCTACTGTGCAATACTGGACTGTACTCTACTGTACTCTACCTCTACTGTACAATATTGTACTGTACTCCACTCCACTGTACTGTACTCTATTGTACTCTACCTCTACTGTACTGTACTCTACCTCTACTGTACAATACTGGACTGTACTCTACTGTACTCCACTGTACTGTACTCTACCTCTACTGTACTGTACACAACTGTACTCTACCTCTACTGTACAATACTGTACTGTACTCTACTGTACTCCACTGTACTGTACTCTACCTCTTCTGTACTGTGCACAACTGTACTCTACCTCTACTGTACTCTACCGCTACTGTACAGGAGTAAACATGCATTTCCTTCAGCCTGAGGATTAGATTATTAAGATTATTAACTTCACTTTTGGTGTGAAAGGGCCTTAATATTTGCCAAAAATATAACTTTTTTTGTTATTAAAAAGAAACAAGCAAGCCCAGCACAGGTGAGAAAAAGTAACGCAAAAGTAATGTGACGCATTACTTTTCATAAAAAGTAACCAAGTAACGCAATTAGTTACTTTTTTGGGGAGTAACGCAATATTGTAATGCATTACTTTTAAAAGTTACTTTACGCAACACTGCACACAGCTGAGATTTCTGCCACAGTGTTCTGACTCTGTGTTTATTACTGTGAGCAGCCTTACTGTAATAAACAGGAGAATAACAGAATCAATGATGAAACTTCATCAAATATGAGACAAAATTAGAGTCAGGAGTGAAGCAGCTCTACATAAGAAGAGAGAGTCACTATTCAGATCAAGTTCTGTTCTCTGATAGTATCAGTGCAGTCAGATCAATAATATCACTGAATATGAAGTGTCTCTTAAACTCTGTTGTGTTTGAGATGTTCTGGTAAACGAGTGCTGTGTGTGTGTGTGTGTGTGTGTGTGTGTGTGTGTGTGTGTGTGTGTGTGTAGTTTCTTCTGTCAGAAAGGTTCTCCGAGTAACTGGAGTCTGTCAGGAGGTCAAGCCGCTGCTAAAGACGCCACCATCCACACGACTGATGCCGTTGAGCTCATGCCACAGGTAAACACATCACAATAATCAACACAGGTTATGGAGATTACAGCATGGGTGTGTACAGTAAATTACACATATGACAGACTTCTGTTGTTCTTATATAAAGCTAGTGACTACACAAACTGTTACAGTTATTCATTCAGCAGATCCAAAGCCCTGTACAAATGACAACTGTACTAACCTAAACTAACAAACCTAAGCTGAAAGAACAGTTTTATTATAGAGTAAAAACATTTTAGAATAAAACACACAAACACACTCATATGTCATTAAATCTCATGTAATGAGCTCTGGTGTTCCTCAGGCTGGTGTAGAGCGTCAGGCAGCGGTTCCTCAGTGTCAGGTGATGATCGAACCACAACCTCTCTGCCCGGCAGACACTGGCATTAGCACTGGCACCGGAACCAGCACTAGAACTGGAACCAGCACCGGAACCAGCACTGGAACTGGAACCAGCACCGGAACCAGCACTGGAACTGGAACTGGAACCAGTACTGTAACTGGCACTGGCACCAGAACTGGTACCGGAATTGGCACTGGAACAGGCACTGGCATTGGCATTGGCACTGGCACTGGCACCGGATGAAGTACCCCACCCCACCCCCTTCAGCTGCACAGTGACCGAGTCTCTCTCACCAAAGCCTTACACATCTGACCTCAGTCACACACAACATCCGTTTAGTGCCTCTGATGACGAACGACACACAGCATCTGTTCCAAACCCTAGTGAGCTTCATAGGCAGCATCATGACCATCACGACCATCATAACCATCATGACCATCACGACCATCATAAGATTAGGAGTTAGACATCCATCTTTTATAGGCATAAATGCACCATACACATACAGTAGGTAAAATAGTCTACTTTTAATTCACTTTTACTATATTTTCATTTATAATCCACACTCCCTCGACTTTGTGCTTTCTAGGACTGCAGTAGAGAAACATGAAGATCGTGGGTTTGATTCCCAGGGAATGCATGAACTGATAAAGAATATAGATTGAATGCAGTGGATAAATTAATGTAAAGGACACACACACACGCACACGTGACGCTGCTTTATAATCCTGTAAACGAGGAGCTTTAATGACAGCTCATGATGTTCAGTGTGGGATTGGAACAGAACCGTCTGTCGACTTAAACCACATCAGAGCTCCGTTTAAACTCTCATTCCAAATATTAGGAAGAGGAAACAAACCTCAAACTTTGTTAATGTCACTAAAGTGACGCGTCTACTAGAATAGCAAATTGAACTTTATCCTGTTAAACCAAAAATGCGTGTTCTGTGTGACTGAACAGATGAATAGTTAGTGTGTGGATGTAATGAGTGTGTGTGTCGTGTGATTGCTCATTAATTATTCGCCGCATTAGCCTGTGTGCAGCTGAAGACTCCGCCCACTCCCCTAAGCCCCTCCCACTCCATCCAAAGAGCCTGGGAAAACAGCCTACCTCAAACACGGGCGTCATCAAATGGGTCCTCCTCGGGCCCGAGCCGATGCCAGTGAGAGTTTGACCTCTGCCGGAACTGTTGATGTTTTACGAGACTCTTTCTCAGATTTGTGTGTTGAAGCGGCAGAACAAGCTTCTGTGAAAGTTGAGGGACGTCCAAAGATCTTCTGCTTCTCTTTCCTTTCTTCACAGTGATCCACAAACACTGTTTCCTCTCAGTCGCGTTGGTCTGAGCATTGAAGCCCGTTTCCGACACACATGAAAAAACAGTTATGCTTTGGTAAATCATAATTATGACGTAAAAAGGCAAAATTTTGAGATGAGTAAAAATATTACATACTAACTCATAAATATGAGATTAAATTTTTTTTTATTGAGATTAAAAAGCAACCTTTTTCTCAGTTTCAAGTTTTTACATTATAATTGACTTACTGTCAAAAGTTTGACTTCTCATAATTATTTAGTATGTAATAATTCCAACTTTTAATACAATTCAATTTACTTACTATGTCATTATGTTCTTTTTATGCCATAGTTTTTGTCAGAATTAAAATTGGTATAATGATATAACTTTTTATCTTGTAATTCCAAAATGTAGTAGTCATAATTATGAGCTAAAAAGTCATAATTATGAGAGAAAGCTTTTATTTCATAATTAGTATGTCATAATTTTGACATCTCATAATTCTGGGTTTTTTATCTCACAATTATGTTTTAGTGTAATTTCATAATTCAGATTTTGTGTCATAAATTCAGCTTTTTATCTAATAATTATGAGATAAAGTTTTTAGCTTATAATTGACTTGTGTGTCATAGTTTTGACTTTTTAGCTCATAATTATGACTTATAATTTTGTTTTTATGTTTTTATCTTATAATTATGACTTAGTATGTCATAATTTTGACTTATGTCATAGTTTTGACTTTTTATCTCATAATTATTGACTTAAGTATGTCATAATTTTGCTTTTTAATTATAATATACCAAAGCATGACTTTTTGAAATGGGCTTCCATAACTGATGATGATTAAACCAGAAAACTGACCATTAACCAAAGCCAAACGCTCCAGACACTGACGTCACTCATTAGCTCAAGCTCAGAACATGATGATGATTACCTCAAAGACACAGATTCTATTCTAGAAATTATAACTAATAACGACTAGCAGATATCGAATATATTTTCATATGTTGAAACCAGAAAATAAGATCTGCTTCTTTCTTTGTAATGTTGAAGCTGAACTTGCCAAATAATGGTTAGTGATCGTGTTTATGAGACCAAATACCTCGGTTCTTCCTCTAAAGCACATGAACAAACCCCAAACCAGCTTGATAAGAGTGTGTGTGTGTGTGTGTGTGTGTGTGTGTGTGTGTTAACTAACCGGTTTAACACACACGTGAACTGCTCTTCACTGTTCGAATAGTTGCCAAAATAACACATTCTAGATTCACATGAAAAGTCTTTAACCCTTTAGGCCTCTGATTCTTGTCTAGAACAAACACAATGAAACCAAAATGTAAAAACTAAAATAAAGCAACAAGATTAGAAACCGAGGCCAAATTTAAGACGAAACTTCTGTTCTCTTGTAGAACTTTCCTTTGATTCATTTTCCCACGATGAAAAGTTCTTTTTCTGCTTGATTTGGGAAATATTGCCAAAATAGATGTACGATTGTTTTTTAATGTTATTCTTATATTCATATTGTCGCTGTTCTTTTTATTACATTAAGTCTTTTTTAAATTTGATTTCTTCTCTCTTTATGTAGAATTAAAAAGAAAATGTTAGAAATTTGAGAGTTAAAAGCGAGTAGATTGTTGATTGCAAAGAAAAATTCATAATTTTTATAAGGATCCACCAGCGTGAAAATACATTTTCAGCCATTCCAGATGTGATTTTTACGGAAGCTCGTTTCCCCGTGGAATAAAAAAAAGAAAAAAAGAAAAGCGAATTGCGACTAATTCTGAATTTTTTTTGCAATTGTGAATTATAAACTCACAATTGCAAGAAAAAAGGTCAGAATTGTGAGATAAAAAGTCGCAATTAGCTTTTTTTTCTATTATTATTCCCTGCCGGAAATTAGCTTCCATAGATTTAAGCGTTATTGTTAAAGAAAAGGCCTCAGACTCTGAAATGTCGCTGGTCGATCTCTGTTTGCTGCTTTAGAATCTAATGAACCCTTATATATTCTGGATGTTGAAATGTTTATATGTGATGGATTGCTCAACAAGGTTTAGGATAAATTGTTTAGTCGAGTAGATGCTGATTTTGAATGCTTGTACCAATGAGAGAAGTGATGCTTTAACCTCCCGGATTGTTCTTTTCCCTTCGGCTGTTTGTCAGAACCAAACGCTCCTGTAGCTTTAACCTGTTGTGACTCTGAAACTCACGAGTCGACTGCAAGAAAACCCGTCAGATCTAATACTGTACGGCACAGAAGTCATCGTGAGTTTCTCAGCTGACGTCTCTTCTGTTTCTCTTCCTTCAGTCGGTTGTAATGAACCTCTTTGCCAAATAAAACAGCGTTAAGTAGAACGTTATGTGTTACATGTTTCATTATTTCTGTTCAGAATTGCATGCGATTTATTATTTGCACTATTTCTCCAGTATGAATACTGAGTAAAGTTGTATCCCACAATCCAAATGCACGACCTTCTATTTCTAATAGACAACTGAACCAGAAGTAACCACAATCTCTTTAACTCGTATTGATATTCTAAGCTCACCAAATTAAACATTTGATTTCTAACTTTGTGTATGAAACGGACAAAAATCATTATTACATGATAATTCCCATTTTAAAACCATTGTGTGAAAGGGATGAATGAGGAAGACCACAATAAAGAGAATTTCAATAGTCTAGTTGTGAAATCCTTAAAATACATTAATGTTTTAAGTTTAGAAATAATTTGCAATTGATAAAAACTATTCTTAACAACAACATTTATTTAAATTCCCCCTGTAGTCAATAGTTTTATCCCTTAAAACTCATCTTTGATCAGCAAAATGACATATTTAAGCATTTTTTCCATTTTTTCCTAAGCAAAATTTCTTCATGGCTTAAAATATCTGTCTTTGGTTCACTGCAGTTTTAAGGAGAAAATACTCAGCAATGGTGTCGACTTATGAATTTACACATTGTTTGTCTTAAAGCATATTAAAAACACCACATAGACACATAAATAACATTAAAAACTGGATTTTCACCACAGGGGGACTTTAAGTCCACCAAGAATTCTTACCTGAGATGAAATTGAAGGGAAATTATTACCGAGCTCATTGACATCACCTCTTCATTTCAGGGAAACAAAGAAAATTTGAAAATTCCTAATAATACTCCCAAGCAGAAGCATATACAAGTTAAAAAGAAGCGGCCCCACTATAGAACCCTGAGGTACCCCACTAATAATAGGAGCTGAGAATGAAGAAAACGTACCAAAGCTAGAGCAGAAGCTATTCAGACTGACCTCTACTGATGACTGGTGTGCTGGAGATCTCATGAACAGGTTAGAAAATGGCTAGAGAAGATTGTTAGACAAGCTTTTTTTTTTTTCATAAAAATACATTGGGTATTAATTATGACTTTTTTATCTAATAATTCTATTTAATTTTTTTAATAAATTGTATTATATCATAATTATGAATTAGTGTCATAATTTCTCATTGTTAGCTCATAATTATGAATTTTGACCTCAAAATTTTTTATATCATAATTATGAATGTCAAAATTCTGTATAGCTCATGTTCGCTTCACAAATTTTGTCTCATAATTTCAACTCTTTCTCATAATTATGTATTAGCATGTCATAATTTTTACTCATAATTCAGATTTTTTTTATATCATAATTATGAATTAGTGTCATCATTTCACATTTTTATCTCATAATTATAAGATTAAACTTTTATCTCATAATTGACTTAGTATGTCATAATTTTGACTTTTTCCTCATAATTGTGACTGTCATAATTCTGTAGAGCTCATGTTTGCTTCACAAATTTTCTCATAATTTTGACTTTTTATCTAAATAATTACGAATTAGTATGTCATAATTTTGACTCCTCTCATAATTCAGATTTTTTTATATCATAATTATGAATTAGTGTCATAATTTCACATTTTGATCTCATAATTGAGATAAAGCTTTTATCTCATGACTTTTTATGTCATAGTTTTGACTCTTTATCTCATAATTATGACTGCCATAATTCTGTAGAGCTCATGTTCACTCCACACTAAATATAGAAACTGCATCTGCTGAGGGAGGGCGAAGATGTTCCTGCAGGCATTTGCTCTGAGAAGCTCCAGTGTTTCCGACAGCCTGTCACATCAGCTAACCAGATTTACTGTCTTGTCATTTTAAATGATTTTAAAATGTATTTATGATGCACAGTTCAGAAGATCTGTGTTTCTGTGGAGCTTCACTCGCTGTCATTAATGGGGATCTCTTTAGCAGATATTGAGTCTCTCAGGAACGTTCATTTCATGTTTTTACCCAGAATCAAACAAAAAAGATCATTATATTTAGTATAAAGAAAATTAAGACTTTTTTTGCATTGTTTTCATGAAAATAAGCACATAATACTAATTTCTGTAATACAACAAAAACCCATTCTCATTGTAATGTGAAAAAATACATCATGTTGAATTTGCTGCACTGCCTTTAATTCATGTTTGTTTAATTGAAATGAAATCCTTCAAGGTTGATTGTGGAGGGGAGGCATCCAAATCACATAAGCTGGTAAATGGGGTTCCTCAGGGTTCAGTTCTTGGACCTTTCTTCTTCTCCATATACACCACCTTTCAACCAGATGATCCAACAATAGCTGCACGAATCTCAAGCTGTCGGCATGGATGATTAGAACATTACCTACTCATCTTCCCAGCCACTTGGGTCAGTACAGCACTAGTTTACCATCCAGCTAAGTTAATCAACGATAATTCCATCGAGATCAGCCAGGAATCTTGTGATAATCCTTCATGATCGGCTGACCTTTAAAGATCACATTGCAAAAACAAACCATGCAGTTTTTCACTGCACAACATTAGGATGCTCAGGCCATTCCTAACAGAGCATGCTGGTCATTTCTAGCATGGACTATTGCAATGCTCTTCTGGCTGGAGAAGTGGAGCAAGCAGATGTGAAAATGTGCAGGTCATCAGCATAACAAGGGGTAACAAATAAATATTAAAAAAGAAGAGGTCCCAGAACGGAGCCTTGAGGGACACCTTGAGAGTGAGTGGAGGATTTGAGGTTATGAAGAGCAATGAAGAATCGCCTATCAGTGAGATAGGATGCAAACCAAGGAAGAGCACTACCATGATGCTTATAGACCAGAGAAAACTATGTGATGAGAATCAGATACAGTGTCAGAAGCTGCATAATGACACAGGACAAGGTCATTGGTCGTTTTTAGATCGGAAACCAGATCGATAGGGATCAAGAAGATCCTGGTAATGCACATTACATATGAGAATTTGAGCTGAAATGTCATGAAAATGCAATCTTAATATTCCTTAAAAACAAGAACCTCCGTTTTCCTTGTTAAATAAAACCTATGATTTCATTATTTTTTGATCTGGATATGAAATTTGACCTTTGCACGTGTTTTTATGGTTTGAGTTCTGCAGTTCAGGCCAAAATGTCAGACAGAAAGTGATGAATGAATAATTAAAGCAGCACCAGTGTGTCAGTGTCAGTGACCAGTGCAGTTCGACCCGTGGATGAGTCCAGTGTTCTGCCGACGTTGCCATGGAAACGGGTCGTTCCTTGTCACATGACCTTGTCTCTGACCACAGACCTCATGCATAATTCAGCACTTTAAATGGATCTCACTCCAAAAACTGCTTCACACTCAACTATATCTATCTATCTATCTATCTATCTATCTATCTATCTATCTATCTATTTATCTGTATATCTGTATATCTATCTATCTATCTATCTATCTATCTATCTATCAGGTGATTGGCTCGGAGAATGTAGTCCGGAAAGGAGGCTCCATTAGTTAAGATGGCAGCATGTGGTGAGTATGAATGTATGACTTTGAAATGGTAAAAACAGGCTGCTTTTTATGCACTCATCACATTCAAACCAATTTCCAAACCCAGCTGGAATACGACAGACTTCAATGTTGAAAAAAATACTGAAATAACGTTTAATGCTAAATGGTTGGGGGGGGGGGACAAGTTAACAAAATCAACGGCAATTCCACCTTGATCCATGATGTTGACCTTGATTGAACATGAATAAACTTCCCAGGAGGCTTTGCATTATTCAGATCTGAAGAACTGCACTGGCTCTCTCAGCATCTCAGAAAGCTCTTAGTGTCAGTCCCTTCCACCATTCAATCCATCACACATGACTCTCCTGAGGATCACGCGTGTCTCAGGAACTCCACACTAAACCTGTCCCTAAATCTGTTACCTTTAAGTCAGAACTTTATGAGAAATTACACAGACTAATTCCTTCCTCAGTGTTTCTGTCTCGTTCTCCAGCACAAATATCGAAACATTCTTAAATCAAGATACATTTACTGGAGAAGAAAAATGACATAAGAAATCTTTCTTTTTAAGAAATTTTAAGAAAAATCTACTTTTTATTTTATTTTTTTGACACCACTGACAGATATTTGTTCTTGTTTTTGGCATAAATGCATTATAATAATTTTGATCAAATTCTTATTAAATAAGACTTCTTATCAAGTAATGATGCTTCTTCTCCAGTAAAGTATCTTGATTTAAGAATGTTTCGATATTTGAGCTGGAAAACGAGACAGAAACACTGAGAATGAGAGTCTGAGTGGCGTTTCTGCAAAGTGGATCTATAAACCAGTCAAGATTTATATATTCTGAATAGAGTTTTACTGCAAACAATAATTCCAGTCACACTGTATGCAAACATACACAGATCAACAGTCTGAAGGTGTTCGACACGTTTCAGCACGTCCAGCTGACTCTTTAATAACAAACCCACGCTGTGAAATCTGTGAAGTTATTCTAAAACTGCAAATCTGCTCTGAGCTCTTTTCATTACAGCTCTTTATGAAACATGCGGCGCTGAGTCAGAGTGTGAAGGCCGACGCGTTTGATATGAAGAGGGTTTTGATAAACACACTCCATTGCAGTCGTTAGAGTCAACATTGATTTATTCTAAAGGTTTAATCAGTGCACATTAATTTTTTTGTAACTCATCCGTTTAAATTATATTAAGCATTAAAGTTCTGCATTAATTAAGGGCGTGGCCACTTGATTGACAGGTGGATTTCCGCTGATGTCACTGCTAGCCGTTTGTCTGCTGTGTGTTAGCGTCACGTCACCTCTGCTAATCCGCCTCGCTGCACAGTTTCGTTTATCCGGGAGTGACTCGCTTCCAAGATGGCGACCGCAGGCTCCGCCCACTTTGGGCTTCAGAAATGCTCTTCAGAAACACTACGGCTGACGTCACTACGGCTGACGTAGTGGAAAGACGTCAGTACACACCGTTTTTCAAGTTCAAATCCACCGACGTTAATCTACTAACTCTCCTGACTGCTTTGTCGGACAAAAATGGCAGATTTGGTGGATGGTGGATTATGATTGGTCAAATAGCCTGTCAATCAAACTCCCTGCGAAGGCTGAATTCCCAACAGACAAAATCAAGCCTCGCCCACATTTGTTCTTGTTCCAGAAGCGTTTCACTCGATATACGACACAAAAGAGAAGAAAAGGCCAGCGCAACTTCCCTTTTAAGCAGGAAGATGTAGTTTCGTGGGTTTGTTATTATTTTTGTTATAAGTCAGAAATGACAAGGAGGCAGCTTCACACAATATAAAGTCAGTGGAGAAGTTCTGATTGTCCCCCCCCCCCCCCGGTGTGGGCGTGACCTAAATGCGCTCTGTCTCTATAGCAAACCACAACCATCCAATCAGATTCCCAACAGACAAAATCAAGCCCCGCCCACATTTGTTCTTGTTCCAGAAGCGTTTCACTCGGATATACGACACAATAGAGAAGAAAAGACCAGCGCAACTTCATTTTCAGGATATAGTTACGTGGGCTTGT